>NC_047588.1:21100071-21155071 GCF_011004845.1 Esox lucius
GCTTCCTCTCTCTAGCCCTTGCAGGCTGCAAAGAAGGAGATTGTACTAAAACACAGGGGGAGTGAAACTTCAGGGGGAAACCAGCAAACTGACGTTTCACAACCCTCACGCACTATGAGCGGTGAGAGAAGCGTTGTGATTTAAGATGAGAGGTGTGTTAGAAGACAGGCTGTGATGCAGCAGAGAGCTAAGGGTTTTCACTCCTGTGCATGTCAGCGATCCTGGTGTGCCAACGGCCCCTGTGTAGGGATGAAAAATGGTGCGGTCGATGGAATCTGAGGAAGCAGACTAGCAGTAGCAGTGTCTGCAGCCTTAGCAGTAGCACAGTAGCAGTGGAGTTGGGTTAAGCCATATGTGAGCTGATCTGGAGCTGAGATGATGGGGCCAGCTACAGCAAAAAACAGGGCACCAACAATATTAATTTGCTCTCTCTGAACAGCACAGTACATTACTGTACACAACTAGTCAGCACCACTTATATAATATAAATATTAAACCCCAGCCATCCCCTACATCCATTAATATAGTTGCATCAACAACAGTAATTGAAGACAGGAATTATGTAAAGGGAGTCAAACCTTAAGTGATGTCAGGGTTTCACTTCTGCTGATTAACACTATAGAGCCAAATCAGTAGACAGCAGAACTTAAAATCCTTAGTTATATCCATTTTACTTATAAGTGATTATGTACTCACTGATTATTTAAAAGTGTTATTAAAATGCCTGCTGAGGTTAGTTACACTGTCATACCCCATTGGAACCCAAAATGTAATGTTTAGCTTCAAAACATGGTTATAACTGATATCAAGAATGGTCAGTCCTTGGGTCCATTGCTGTCTTTGAATTTGAGAGTGGTTTTATTTGTTAATGCTAAGTAATGGCCATTTCACTCGAGTATGCACGTGTACACACTGCAGATAGAATGCATTGAAATGTATGAAAAGCCCAGATCAGGCGACTCGCGTACTCGCGTATACGCTGCAGACAGAATGCATGGGAATTAATAGGAAAAGACGGGCCGCCAGCATCAATATCTCCAACGGCGTCACAGCGATTACAATTAGAAACCAATGTGAATCTCAAATCGCATATTACGTACTAAAAGCACGCACTTCGCTGATGGTAAAGTACGTACTGTTTAGTATATAGTAAGCTAGTATGGCAGTATTGGGACTAATTGAGAAATACTGCCTCGTCATAAAATTGCTGCTCAAAATTAGATTTTGTCGCTCATTAACATCACGCCAAGTTTAATTATTTAGCTAAACACCGCTACATTGTGTTAAACAGACTAACGTTTCTTGTGAAGTTTACTCCCACCACAAATAACATCTATTAACTGTATGGCTTTAAAAGCTTATAAGTCAGTATTACTAGTGTCGCATTATCCTCTAGATGTATTTAAAGCTGTATGTAAATTGTCTTCTTAATTCTCATTACGTAGTTGTAGTGTGCTATGCCAACATTCATAAGCTTTTTGCACTCCTATGTATCCAATATTTCAATAACTATCAATTGCTGCTAGGTCATGTATATTACTGCCATACTTGCCACATCTAAATGTTCAATAATACTACCCAGATTGCCGCTATTACAGTACTCTTCATTTAAATTTCTGCTATAGTGTAGTGTTATGTTATGTATATTATTGCTTTATTTTATTATTTTCTGTCTAGCTATATTTTTGCTTATATACTCTTCTTCTTAACTCTAAATACGTAGTTTGTCGGGTGCAATGTCATAAGAATTGGGCAGCATGAAGCTGTGTTGTTCTGTGTACTTGCCAAATAAACCCTGAAACCAGGGGCGTAGGTTTGATTTGAAATGTGAGGGGGACAGAAACTGGTGTAGCGTGGTGATGCTAGGCCGGGGTACAAGCTGTCCTTACATGGACCCCCCTGGGATGAAAAATTGCGAAGAGGTATATACGCATGGAAAGCCGTTCCTTAAGTCTGATTGTGATAACCACATAGAAATACACAATAAAAAAGAATAAAAATATGGAGGTCAGGCACGTGCAACCGCAGCCCAGATAGCAACACCAGTGGGGACAAATATATGTTTTCGAAATGCCCATGTTTTGGAATAGGATGGCCAACAAGCATATAGGTGTGACGGTCGGGTGTCCACAAACCTCTGGCCATATCCTGTATGTGCAATGATGGACACAACATCTCATTGATTCTGCTACAACAAACATGCTAAATACAGCCTTCGGCCATTTCATTTAATATTACTTAGTTAACATAGTCTATGATGTGTGCTCTTAGTGAAGAGCTACTACAGACCTCTGTATTTCAATGTGTGGCTGATATGTGATTTACATGTACATTTTGCCACCTCACCTCCCAAGCTCCACCACTCTCTTGCATGACTACACTGGTTGACTCAACATCCTTCTGGTTCTGCTAATAAATATGAACATTCAAGATATGGGCTACACATAACATAACTCATTTTATTTAAGTTATCCACCTTTATAGACAACATTTTACCTCAGCTCCACGGTTGACCTTTTCTCTGGCTGTCTGATCCTGCTATGACTATAAATATATAGGTGACAATAACTTTTCATCAATTGAAATGACGAGAAAATGGTGGAAAACCCTCCTATTTCAATGCGCAGGGGATGGTGGTCTATTACCCCTAAAAGCATGCACGGATGCATACTTCAAAAATCCACCAGAAATAGTAGCTCCTCCGGTAACATACTATTTTCAGCGTTTGAGACATACTAATCTTCTCGCATACTATATAGTATGCAAGTATGTGATTTGAGATTTAGCCCAAGTCTATTTTCTCGTGTCTACACGCACAACACTGCACAAATGAACTGATCCATAACAGAAAATACTCTGTGTGCTCTACCAAAGAAGGAAATTGCTTGGCATGCAGTTACTTCATGGCTCGCATGATCATCTCGTGAGTATTTACTTTTCATATCGTAGTAGTAAATTTTTGCATGCATCAGCTAGCTTGATGGTAGAAGCCATTTCAAGTAGAACATATAGTGTGTAAATCCAATAAGTACTATAGGCTGTAGCTGAGCTGTTATATTATTAAATTGAAAACAAATTAATTTATATTACCCTTGTTAAAAGCTAACACTTTCAACAAGTTATATTTGTATTATAAATAGTAGAACACTCACCCATGATAAATACTTTTCACTACAAATTCCATCAAGTTCCTAGCAAGGAAACTATAAGGTAATATAGCTAAACAAACAATGAACAACTTGCAGTAGTGTCGCACCTAATGGGAATTGACCATTTCAAAATAACTTGCGCAATAATGACGCTGTAGACATTCGTCTGTCATGTGATTTGTTCTTTTGTCCTAGGAGTTAGCCTCCTCAACCTGCTCTGTGGTCTTACTCAATATTTAAACTTCAGTTGAAATTTATTTTTTGTAGAATGTTATGAACCAAATACAATGCATTGACGGAAATCCCCTGGTAACATTGATGGCAATTACTTTTTGGGAATTTTGATGGCCAAAACCTTTTTGGTGTGTTGCCATACATATACCTTATAGCCTGGTTATGAAGATTGTTATCAATAAACACTGGCATGTATTAAAAACTGTGGGTTCAGATCTGTTTCATGACACTCCCCCGGTTCACTCACGCCATGGCCTGCAGTCTCAGACATGCTGGAGTGCACAGATATTTTATGGTTCCACATGGACATGTTGGTGTGCAAAGATATTTTATGGTTCCAAATGGAAATGCTGGTGTGCACAGATATTTTATGGTTCCAAATGGACATGCTGGTGTACACAGATATTTTATGGTTCCAAATGGACATGCTGGTGTGCACAGATATTTTATGGTTCCAAATGGACATGCTGGTGTGCACAGATATTTTATGGTTCCAAATGGACATGCTGGTGTACACAGATATTTTATGGTTCCAAATGGACATGCTGGTGTGCACAGATATTTTATGGTTCCAAATGCTATTTTTGTAACTATTTTTAATGTTCCTTCTTATGCACCGGCATCCATTCAATTCCTGCCAGAGTGCAAACCCTCACATTTTTTTTGTTAACAGTGGATCTTATTTGAAAACATTAGGGATGCACCATTTGTATGCCGCATTTACTCTGAGAGTATTTTTGGGGATGATGGATACAATTTACTATAAATAAAAAAAGACAAATCCTAACATGAATAAGATTTCTCCTAATTCATTGGAAAATGTTGTGTAAGTGATGATTGGGAAACAAAACTTGAGCAGAACTGTCATGGCACTAACGTTTCCAATCCATGAGTCACCTTTTAAGAACTCACAGCATCAATGAGACGTACTAGTCTACACCGCAAACAAAAGTGTCACATGATAAGCAAGGCTTGATTCAAGCAGCATAGCTTTACACTTCCAATCTATTTTTCTTGTCAGCAAAAAACATTGTTGAGTAGAAAATTAACCAAATAACATCAGTAAATATAAAGATTTTTTAACAAGTCGCACTACACATATTGAAAGGTCGTTATCGTATTTTAAACATTAAATATAACAAGAAAAATATCTGATGCAGTTGTTGAGAAAATTGCATAGCCCACATCAAAAAATGATTGGGCTACAATAATCACTTATCCTTTGTAGTGATGACGGAGGATGACTAATTAAATGCTTGCTCACCAGATTACTTTCCTATATACAAAAAATGCATGACTATTTGATAAGTAAAGAGTTACATTTTTTGTTAAGATTTTTGTCTCTGCTTCTCATAAAACAACAAAAAAGATTTTGCATGCTTTTAATATGGCCCAAAAGAAACAAAAACAAACCGGCAACAATGGCAAACCACACATGGCATAGCCACAAACAATAATCCATGCCGAGTGTGGCATGCAGCTGAATTAAATAGGATCCTCAATTAAAGGCAACAGTGTACAGCTGCCTCTAATTGGTGAGCACAAAAACAACCGAAGAGATGGCTAGAAGTCTCTCCTCTGCCACGTCCCGACTATGGCCCCTAGCCTGGTGCAGAGATGGCTAGGCATGGGCTCCTGACCGCAAGACTGGAAAACACCCCCGGGGGTGGAGGGCGGGGCGACAGCAGGGACTCCTCCCCGCAGCAGGACATGTCATCTGGACAAGCAGAGGCTCCGCCCCCGAAGCAGGACGTGGAACCAGAGTGGGCAGAGGCTCCGCCCCTTAAGCAGGACGGGACGCCAGAGCAAGAGGCTCTGCTCCCGAAACAGGACGGGGCGCCGGAGCAATAAGGGGCTTCGCCTTCAAAGCAGGACGGAGCACCGGAGCAAGAAGAGGCTCATCAAACCACGGCTCCGGAGGCAGTGGCCACAGTGGCTCATCGTCCCATCCCTCCAGGGTTGGCAGTAGGGGCCCCACATCGAGCCACATCGAAGCCACTTCAGAGGCTCGTCGTCCCACCCCGTTGGGGGGACCGACCGGCACTGGAGGCTCATGTTGAGGGAGTGGCACTGGAGGCTCCGGGCTGGGGCACCACAGGTCCAGCCATGCCCTCCACCATCTTGCCTGAACCTCCAGGGGCTTGTCCTTCAACCCCTCTGGAGATCGCCCATCCCCCCATGTTGGAGGCTGAATGATCTTGCCGTTCTCCTCCTCCGTCGCCTCTAGATCCTCCTGCCCTCACGTGAGTGGCAGCAGGGGCTCCTTGTCCCACCCCTCTGGGGGTAGCAGCTGCGCTACCTTCGCAGGATCCCATAGTCCGCCTCGCAAAAAACGTTTGGGGCTGACTCACAGGGTTGCCGCTGGGCTGGCCAGTCCTTCAGCGGAGGACGGTAGGGGTTCTCCTCCTCTTCGTTGTCACTACCACCAACTGAGGAGTTCCCCAACCGTCCATCTCTGCTGTGTCCCAGGTTGGTGGATTATTCTGTAACAGGGCCGGAGGCAGGACACAGGTGCAGAGTGGTGGTTCAAGTCCATACTTTTAATATGTCTCAAAAGAAACAAAAGCAAACCACACATGGCAAAGACACAAACAATAATCCACACAGAGTGTGGCAAACGGCTGAACTAAATAGGATCCCCAATTAGAGGCAACAATGTACAGACAAAAAGCAAATGAAGAGATGTCTAGAGGCCTCTCCTCTGCCACGTTCCAACTATGGCCCCCAGCCCAGCGCATAGATAGCTAGGGGCATAGCCGGGACCAGACACAGTTCCTTTGACAATTAAGTATAACACATTTTCAATAGGGGTTCCCAATGGCAATAATACTGAAATCATTTTCCTTTAACATGGTAAAACTAATCTGAACAACGTGGCATTGCCTAAATAAAACGGCATGCACCAGTAGATGCGACACAAACCCACTACTATGTACTACTTAAGTAGTAGTACATAGTAGTCAGTCTTGTCATTTGATGTTAAAATGTTATTGAGGAGATATTGTAAATCAAGTAAATCTGATGAAATCCAAGTTGAAGCCAAGATTCGATACTAAAATACAGTAGGCTGCACATGATTTTTCCACAACAAAGCAGACTAGCACAACACCCCTCTAGCACAATTTAAATAGAGGGAAACAAGTCTTTGTCTCTCATGAAAAGTTTAACTGAATCAGCTTCCAACTTCAAAGATATTTCAATGACAAACAGGCCAGAGGAAATGTCTGATATTGAAGGTAGGCTATTCCACTGCATATTTTTTACTTTTTAAATACCAGGTTTACACAACTATAACAAAAGTGGCATTTACTGGTGGACAAACCTATCATGACATGGATTATCGTTCCTAACTCTTTTCTATCTGGTCTATCTCTAATGAGTTGCTTCACATAACTGGTTAGAGCTGCACACACAGTTTGATAAGCTACTAACTGTAATGGGAAAAGACCCAGGGAAGTGTACAGAGCCCTTTTATAAAAAAATAAAATAAAAGGGCAACTCCACAGGGGCGATTCGTTCCCTGGCTGTCATCATGTCTAATTCAGCACAACCCCATGCTCTCTTCTGTTCTGACCAGGGCTGCTCCTCAGGGGCCCTTTTAACCTTCCCCTGACAAGGCTCAACTGGAAGCATGTGTGCCTCATCAGAAGAAGGCAGCAGAGATATTTTCAAGAGCCCCAGTGTGCACTGGACCTGCTGGACCTAACAGTGGCATTAGTAAATTCATGAATCCGGTGTCATACCACATTATGTGAAGCTCCCATGATGAATAGTCAACGTCACTAACGAACAGCTTCAGGATTTTTCATTATTATTGAGCCATGTAATTAGCTTTATTCACATATTGCTTCAGATTGTAGTTAGGTTAAAATCAGAACATCAATATCTGCAGAATGCACAGGCAGAACTATTAACACTGTGTTATGTGCTGTTGAGAACAGTGAACTGTAAAAAAGGACAATGTTTTTTTTTTTTTATAGAAAAGCGAGTTGTGTAAAAAACAGAGAACATCTCAGCTATTGATTCACTAACATTTGTAACCATTTATCGCATCATGTTTCCAGTGCAGGACACCAAAGCAATATTATGATGGTAGTCTTATTTCAGCCTGGTGTGGTTACACAGTTTCAAGACAATCTTATTTTTTGATTTCCAGAGGCTGTGATAGGGCATTTCTATGGCAAGACCAAGGGGCAGCTTGGCACAGCTAAAAAACCAACAAAGATATTCACATCAGAATACCTGGTCATTGTTTTGTTACTTTACAGAAAATAAACAACATAAATATTATATACATAGTGTCTGTGTATATATAACTGCTGTCAAACACTTAATCTTAATTATTTTATCTTCTGCAGGAGGAGAGGAACAGTCTAGAGGTTGGTCATATTAGTCAATTCTAAATTATTTGTCACTAGGTTACTGGTTTCAAAGGCAAAGGGCCACACACAAGCTTTCTTGCATTACTAATGGTTTGTTTTTATTAACGGAAAGATTTTTCATGTTACGAAGAATCTAAATTGGCTATTTAGCTTGATGGCCTTAGCTCCCTTGCTGATTCCCTCTGTGCCCTGTAAAAATGATGCACCCACTTAAGGCCAAGTGACCTGGCCCATAAAATCCCCAAATTCCTTTTTTGTCTCGAACAGGATGTGCTTGCATACTACACATTTTTTTACTTAAAAAAGGGGGTGGGTGGAGCGGCAATATTTCCCCAGTGTTGTCATTTTAAGTGTTGTGACAAAAATGAAACATACGGAGACCGGGGCCTTAGTCAGTGTGGAGGGAATTATGAACAGTTCCAAATACCAGGCAATTTTGGCACAAAACCTTCAGGCGTCCGTTAGAAAGCTGAAGATGAAGACCCAAAGCACAAATCCAAATCCACAAAGGCATGGTATCACCAGAAGAAGATTAACGTTTTGGAATGGCCCAGCCAGAGGCCAGACCTGAATCCAATTGAACATCTGTGGGGTGATCTGAAGAGGGCTGTGCACAGGAGATGTCCTCGCAATCTGACAGATTTGGAGCGCTTTTGCAAAGAAGAGTGGGCAAATATTGCCACGTCAAGATGTGCCATGCTAATATACTCCTACCCAAAAAGACTGAGTGCTGTAATAAACTCTAAAGGTGCTTCAACAAAGTATTAGTTTAAGGGTGTGCACACTTATGCAACTAGATTATTGTAAAGTTTCTATTTTTCTCCCTCAAAGATTTTTGTTTTTCAATTGAATTGTTCATGTTATAGGTCACATTAAATGTGGAAAACGTTCTGACATAATTTATATTTGGGGTGTGTAGACTTTATATATCCACTGTAAATCTGTACATTAATTGTATAGTTGTTTTTAACTAATTATTTGTATTAGAAGTTGATGTGGTGGAGGGGTTTGAGTACCCGAGTGACCCTAGGAGCTATGTTGTCTGGGGCTATATGCCCCTGGTAGGGTCTCCCAAGGCAAACAGGTCTTAGGCGACGGGTCAGACTAAGAGCGGTTCAAAACCCCTTAATGAAGAATACAATTTTGAGTACCGTGACGTCGCCCGGTATGGCGCAGCCGGGGCCCCACCCCGGAGCCAGGCCCGGGGTTGGGGCTCGAATGCGAGCGCCTGGTGGCCGGGCCTTCCCCCATGGGGCCCGGCCGGGCTCAGCCCGAACGGGTGACGTGGGGCCGCCCTCCCGTGGGCTCACCACCCACAGGAGGGACCATAAGGGGCCGGTGCAAAGAGGATCGGGCGGCAGTCGAAGGCAGGGGCCTAGACAACCCGATCTCTGGACACGGAAACTGGCTCTAGGGACGTGGAATGTCACCTCGCTGGCGGGGAAGGAGCCTGAGTTAGTGCGTGAGGTTGAGAGGTTCCGATTAGAGGTAGTCGGGATCACCTCTACGCACGGCTTGGGCTCTGGAACCACACTCCTTGAGAGAGGATGGACTCTTCACCACTCTGGAGTTGCCCATGGTGAGAGGCGGCGGGCTGGTGTGGGTTTGCTCATAGCTCCCCAGCTCTGCCGCCATGTGTTGGAGTTTACCCCGGTGAACGAGAGGGTCGTTTCTCTGCGACTACGGGTCGGGGATAGGTCTCTCAATTTTGTTTGTGCCTACGGGCCGAACGGCAGTGCAGAGTACCCGACCTTCTTGGAGTCTCTGGGAGGGGTGCTGGAAAGTGCTCCGACTGGGGACTCTATTGTTCTACTGGGGGACTTCAACGCCCACGTGGGCAACGACAGTGACACCTGGAGGGGCGTGATTGGGAGGAACGGCCCCCCTGATCTGAACCCGAGTGGTGTTCAGTTATTGGACTTCTGTGCTAGTCACAGTTTGTCCATAACGAACACCATGTTCAAGCATAAGGGTGTCCATCAGTGCACGTGGCACCAGGACACCCTAGGCCGCAGGTCGATGATCGACTTTGTTGTCGTCTCATCTGACCTGCGGCCGTATGTCTTGGACACTCGGGTGAAGAGAGGGGCGGAGCTGTCAACTGATCACCACCTGATGGTGAGTTGGATCCAATGGCAGGGGAGGAAGCTGGACAGACTCGGCAGGCCCAAGCGTACTGTAAGGGTCTGCTGGGAACATCTGGCCGAGTCTCCTGTCAGAGAGATCTTTAACTCCCACCTCCGGCAGAGCTTCGACTGGATCCCGAGGGAGGTTGGAGATATTGAGTCCGAGTGGACCATGTTCTCCACCGCCATTGTCGAAGCGGCCGCTCGGAGCTGTGGCCGTAAGGTCTCCGGTGCCTGTCGAGGCGGCAATCCCCGAACCCGGTGGTGGACACCGGAAGTAAGGGATGCCGTCAAGCTGAAGAAGGAGTCCTATCAGGCCTGGTTGGCTTGTGGGACTCCTGAGGCAGCTGACGGGTACCGACAGGACAAGCGGGCTGCAGCCCGGGTGGTTGTGGAGGCAAAAACTCGGGCCTGGGAGGAGTTCGGTGAGGCCATGGAGAACGACTATCGGCTGGCCTCGAAGAGATTCTGGCAAACCATCCGGCGCCTCAGGAGAGGGAAACAGTGCCCTACCAACGCTGTTTACAGTAGAGGTGGGCAGCTGTTGACCTCAACTGAGGATGTCGTCGGGAGGATCTCCTCAATCCCGCTGACATGTCTTCCATTGAGGAAGCAGAGGATGAGGGCTCAGAGGTGGACTCGTCCATCACCCGGGCTGAAGTCACAGAGGTGGTCAAGAAACTCCTCGGTGGCAAGGCACCGGGGGTGGATGAGATCCGCCCTGAGTACCTCAAGTCTCTGGATGTTGTGGGGCTGTCTTGGTTGACACGCCTGTGCAACATCGCGTGGCGGTTGGGGACAGTGCCTCTGGGATGGCAGACCGGGGTGGTGGTCCCTCTTTTTAAGAAGGGGGACCGGAGGGTGTGTTCCAACTATAGGGGGATCACACTTCTCAGCCTCCCCGGGAAAGTCTATGCCAGGGTTCTGGAGAGGAGAATACGGCCGATAGTAGAACCTCGGATTCAGGAGGAACAGTGTGGTTTTCGTCCGGGCCGTGGAACACTGGACCAGCTCTATACCCTCTACGGGGTGTTGGAGGGTTCATGGGAGTTTGCCCAACCAATCCACATGTGTTTTGTGGATATGGAGAAGGCATTCGACTGTGTCCCTCGCGGCATCTTGTGGAGGGTGCTTGGGGAATATGGGGTCCTGGGTCCTTTGCTAAGGGCTGTCAGGTCCCTATACAACCGAAGCAGGAGCTTGGTCCGCATTGCCGGCAGTAAGTCAGACTTGTTCCCAGTGCATGTTGGACTCCGGCAGGGCTGCCCTTTGTCACCGGTTCTGTTTGTAATTTTTATGGACAGAATTTCTAGGCGCAGCCAGGGGCCGGAGGGTGTCAGGTTTGGGGACCACACGATTTCGTCTCTGCTCTTTGCGGATGATGTTGTCGTGTTGGCCCCTTCTAACCAGGACCTTCAGCATGCACTGGGACGGTTTGCAGCCGAGTGTGAAGCGGTGGGGATGAAAATCAGTACCTCCAAATCCGAGGCCATGGTCCTCAGTCGGAAAAGGGTGGCTTGCCCACTTCAGGTTGGTGGAGAGTGCCTGCCTCAAGTGGAGGAGTTTAAGTATCTAGGGGTCTTGTTCACGAGTGAGGGAAGGATGGAACGGGAGATTGACAGACGGATCGGTGCAGCTTCTGCAGTAATGCAGTCGATGTATCGGTCTGTCGTGGTGAAGAAAGAGCTGAGCCGCAAGGCGAAGCTCTCGATTTACCAGTCAATCTACGTTCCTACTCTCACCTATGGTCATGAGCTTTGGGTCATGACCGAAAGGACAAGATCCCGGATACAGGCGGCCGAAATGAGCTTTCTCCGCAGGGTGGCTGGGCGATCCCTTAGAGATAGGGTGAGAAGCTCGGTCACCCGGGAGGAGCTCAGAGTAGAGCCGCTGCTCCTCCACATCGAGAGGGGTCAGCTGAGGTGGCTTGGGCATCTTTTTCGGATGCCTCCGGAACGTCTTCCTGGGAAGGTGTTCCGGTCCCGTCCCACCGGGGAAGACCTAGGACACGCTGGAGGGACTATGTCTCCCGGCTGGCCTGGGAACGCCTCGGTGTCCCCCCGGAAGAGCTAGAGGAAGTGTCTGGGGAGAGGGAAGTCTGGGCATCCCTTCTTAGACTGCTGCCCCCGCGAACCGGCCCCGGATAAGCGGAAGAAGATGGATGGATGGAAGTTGATGTGCACAATAAAACTGTAGAAAACAAATATACATACAGTGAGGAAAACAAGTATTTGATACACTTGCCGATTTTGCCGGTTTTTCCACTTACAAAGCATGTAGAAGTCTGTCATTTTCATCATAGGTACTCTTCAACTGTGAGTGACGGAATCTAAAACAAAAATCCAGAAAATAACATTGTATGATTTTTAAGTAATTCATTTGCATTTTATTGCATGATATAAGTATTTGATACTTCAGAAAAGCAGAACTTAATATTTGGTACAGAAACCTTTGTTTGCAATTACAGAGATCATATGTTTTCTGTAGTTCTTGACCAGGTTTGCACACACTGCAGCAGGGATTTAGACCCACTCCTCCATACAGACCTTCTCCAGATCCTTCAGGTTTCGGGGCTGTCGCAGGGCAATACGGACTTTCAGCTCCCTCCAAAGATTATCTATTGGGTTAAGGTCTGGAGACTGGCAAGGCCACTCCAGGACCTTGAGATGCTTCTTACGGAGCCACTCCTTAGTTGCCCTGGCTGTGTGTTTCAGGTCGTTGTAATGTTGGAAGACCCAGCCACGAATCATCTTCAATGCTCTTACTGAGGGAAGGAGGTTGTTGGCCAGGATCTTGCAATACATGGCCCCATCCATCCTCCCCTCAATACGGTGGCCCCTTTGCAGAAAAGCATCCCGAAAGAACGTTTCCACCTCCATTCTTCACGGTTGGGATGGTGTTCTTTGGGTTGTACTCATACTTCTTCCGCCAAACACGGTGAGTGGAGTTTTGACCAAAAAGCTCTATTTTTGTCTCATCAGACCACATGACCTTCTCCCATTCCTCCTCTGGATCATTCAGATGGTCATTGGCAAACTTCAGACAGGCCTGGACATGTGCTGGCTTGAGCAGGGGGACCTTGCGTGCGCTGCAGGATCCATGACGGCATAGTGTGTTACTAATGATTTTCTTTGAGACTGTGGTCCCAGCTCTCTTCAGGTCATTGACCAGGTCCTGCCGTGTAGTTCTGGGCTGATCCCTCACCTTCCTCATGATCATTGATGCCCCACGAGGTGAGATCTTGCATGGAGCCCCAGACCGAGGGAGATTGACCGTCATCTTGAACTTCTTCCATTTTCTAATAATTGCTCCAACAGTTGTTGCCTTCTCACCAAGCTGCTTGCCTGTTGTCCTGTAGCCCATCCCAGCCTTGTACAGGTCTACAATTTTATCCCTGATGTCCTTACACAGCTCTCTGGTCTTGGATATTGTGGAGAGGTTGGAGTCTGTTTGATTGAGTGTGTGGACAGGTGTCTTTTATACAGGTAACGAGTTCAAACAGGTGCAGTTAATACAGGTAATGAGTTGAGAACAGGAGGGCTTCTTAAAGAAAAACTAACACGTCTGTGAGAGCTGGAATTCTTACTGGTTGGTAGGTGATCAAATACTTATGTCATGCAATAAAATGAAAAATAATTATTTAAAAATCATACAATGTGATTTTCTGGATTTAGATTCCGTCTCTCACAGTTGAAGTGTACCTATGATACAAATTACAGACCTCTACATGCTTTGTAAGTAGGAAAACCTGCAAAATCGGCAGTGTATCAAATACTTGTTCTCCCCACTGTATATACATGCAGACAAAGGAGCTCTCAATGCAAGCAAAACAGGCCATCCTTAGGCTGCAAAAAAAAATCCATCAGAGATATAGCAGGAACATTAGGGCCAGTTTGGTACACTGAGATAAAAGAACGCACTGGCAAGATCTGCAACACAAAAAGGCCTGGATGTCCATGGAAGACAACAGTGGTGGATGATAGTAGGATCCTTTCCATGGTAAAGAAAAACCTCTTTACAACATAAAAAACAAAAACAAAACAATAAATCCCATGTACTTCAACATACACTCCTTTAATAGGAACATTTGAAGATTACAAAAAACAACAACAGTAGCATGTAGCCTCTGGCTGATACTGTAAAAGAAAACAGCAGAGGCTACACCTGTATGTGTGTGTGTGTTATATATCCCCTGCATGTAATATATCTAAAACATGCAGGACAGTGAGGAAAGATCTGAAATATGCAGGGCATTGGGGCACCCAGCAGCAGGGTTGAGAAACACTTCCTTAATGGAAAGAAATGTAGACTGTTATAATTACCACTGTTTAGCTGAAATTTCAGGTTTTACTAGATTACTTCTCTAACAGATTTTTTTTTACATGTTACTTACTTATACCAATGTGACAACTTCATTCTGATTTTGTGTATTTTCAGTACTTCAATAAAATAAGGTTTTTAGATACCTCAATATTTGTATAGTTGTTTTGCGGTTACACTGAATAATGTATATTGGTTAACACTGAGTGGAAATTTTTATGTAAAAATGTGTATTGAAAAAAATAAATGAAATTGAAATTGTTAACCAGAGGGTCTCTCACATGTATCTCCATGACAACACAACCATGGGCTCTAATAATTTGAATGAATCCATCGTAAAATACTTAAATGTTGACTGCACCATTTTAAAAGGGTGAAAGAAATACAAAGGTATTTTAATTATTTAAAAGTTTTTTGCCTAAAATGTCTTTTATCACATATAGTTGTAAAATAGACCCCTGCAAAATCATGCCAGCATAAGCTTTTGACAGTTTTATTGGAACTGAAGAAATTTTACCAACTTTTATAAAGACTGTATTTATTTTTGGATGGTTGCACTGAATTACTTTCTAATCTGAGCTCCAAAAGTGACAGTTATTTTTTTATTTCAGCATGAATCATTTTAGGTTAGATCAAAAGATAAATAGCAGAGCTACAGAACATTAAATGTATGTACATAATGTGATGAATTTAGAAAATATTTAGGTTACGATTAAGGTTATGTATGTACGTAATTGCTGCTATGATGCGTTTTGAACTATATATAAAATGCTTGTCTTACTGTTTTATTTTTATAATTTATTCCATGTCTCAGTGCTGACTATGAAGTCTACTACCTTATTTAGTACATTTATATCCAGACATTGTATAAATTACAACTACATAAACAAAGATATGTATTTATTTTATTATCATATCATTTATGATATTTCTATTATTTGAGTCTTTTGTTAAAATTGTAAAATTTAAAGAAATACAAGTTTTATATGATTTAATTAGCATTTGTTCAAATAAGTATCATCCAAAGCAAGATTTTAATTTGTTTTATGAACACAGGCACATACATTACAATACACCTGTGTTGGTATTGACATAGGCCAACTGTGTTATAAATATTGAATATCAGATCACCCAAAACTTTTCTTATCGATACATCCCTAGTTTAGATATCCCAGTGAGTTTGGATCTTCAGTAATAATCAGGAAGTGGAATCTGCATCCAGACAGTGCCAAGAAAAGACTAAATCTCAAACCTGAGTGATCAGGGTTCAGTCGCTGTGAGTGGAGTAATGGTATACTGATCAGTCATATAAAGAGCTCTGTGTATAACTGGCCTGTAATGGAGTGTCAAGAAAGATGATGTTACTCTAAAAGCATGAGAGAGACACAGCAGCGATGTGGGGAAAATGTTTTCTTGTCAGATACGACCAAGATAAAGCTCTTTGGCCAAAATTTAAAGAGCTGCGCATTGTGCAAACCTAACAATGTGCCTCAACACAAACCTTCCATACAGTGAAATATGGTGCAGGAAGCCAAATATTTTGGGGTTAAAATTTAAGGAAGAATGGATGGAGTAAAATATAGGAAAATACGACAAGAGAACCTGCTTCAGTATCCAAATAACTAAAGGAAATTCACCTTCTAGCAGGACAATGATCTCAAGCACAAGGTTAAAACACCATTAGAGTGGCTCAAGAACAAAAAAGTTATCCAACAGTGGCCCAGCCAAAGCCCTTATCTCAGTTCCACTGAGAATCTGTGTTCCTTTCAATATTGCAGTCCACCAACCGCAAAAATCTTGAGTAAGTCCATCAAGAAAAATGGTCCACAAATACAGATATTGAGCGAAGTTGGTGCATACTTAGTAAAAGACAAAGTTGTTATTGCAGTGAAAGGCGGCTCTACCGAATATTGTTGTGAGGGTTGAATACCAATACCAGAAACACATTTTTAAATAATTTTCTGAAATAAAACTAATGGCACTGTATTCCTGTAGTACTAAAGTTGTGGGTGTTTCACACGGCATGCACATTTGATTAGATCAGCTCATTTAAGGCTTGGTGACATGGCCTAAAATCCCAGTATATTTACAATAATGGACAGTAATGATATATATTATATTAATTTATTCCATTAATTGCATTAAAAACATATTGAAGAAGATGTGCAAGACTCAAGGATGGTAACTAATTTCTAGGATTTAACTTGTTTTTTTTTAGTATGCCTTATTTTGGACCACATTTCACAAATAATAGCCTTCAGAACAATACGATATGAGAAAACGGTATTTGGATAAATTATTACTAAATATTTAGTATTAAAGTATTTCAATATAATGCAATTCACAACATTATTATTCAAATGAAATAAAAAACAGTACAAACATTAACAAAAATTCTCAGTATCTGGTTTTTGATTCGGGCAGCAAGGCTTTTCGTTAAGCATCAATGCTACTACTTGTGAATGATGACCCTAAAGTGTCTGAACCCATTCTATAACTTCCCTCAAATTTGACAGAACTTGACAGGTATTACCTCAACTGCCACCCAACATACTAGCAAGGTCTCTTTTGTTTTGCTCATGTTCCACCGTTTGGAATTGGTACCATATTCAATTGTCTTTCAAACAAATTCCTCATTGGGCAGTCCTGCATCACATGCACTCCCTGCTTGCAGGTATTGACTCATCTTCACTTACAGAAAGCATGTGTGTGGTTTGTTTCTTTACACAAATGTTTGGTTTGTTTTTTAACACCAGCTTTACCCACAGTATGGGTAAAACTGTACTCTTTGTTAACAATGCAATTGCAATATTTTACATCACATTCACATAACTCTGCCTGGCATAATTAGCAAAACAAGACAGAAAGACAGAAAGACAGAAAGACAGAAAGACAGAAAGACAGAAAGACAGAAACCACCATGTCAAATACATTTGATGTTCTCTCTAAAAGTGGCTGAATTCCTGCCTATGCTGTAAATACAGTGGAATCATTTTATAGTAATGTGTAATGGAGAGAGTAGTTATTGTAATTCAGGTAACACTTTACAATAAGGATACAGTAATAATCATTATTAAATGCATTACTTGACATGGATTGATGACTTATTAATGCATCTATAAAGCCTTGATTATGTGTGCATGTGTTAATAGACATATTAATTATTAGTTAACTGTTGGAACACATATCTATACACATTAACTAATACATTAAAACATAGTGTAAACTAATAGTTAATTAATGCATCTACAAATAATGAGGCTGGCTTCTGTGACTGGACAGTATTCAGCAACAAATGACAGTAGTTGGGGGAAAGGTGTTGTTTGCTAGACATATTCATGTTCATTAAAACATGCACACCAATCATAATTTGCATCAATTTAAATGTGGATTGCAATATATTAATGTATTGATTGATGTTTTTTAACATGTTCTTTATTAGTTAGCATTCATTTGGTAACATGTTTATTGATACAACCACACACAGTTCATTATTTGTAGATGCATTAATTAACTATTAGTTTACACTATGTTTTAATGTATTAGTTAATGTTTATTAATATGTGTTCCAACAGTTAACTAATCATTTGTTAATATGTGTATTAACACATGCACACAATCAAGTTTTTTTTAGATGCATTAATAAGTCATCAATCCATGTCAATTAATGCATTTAATAATGATTATTACTGTATCCTTATTGTAAAGTGTTACAGTAATTCATACTAAGGAAGTGTGAAAGTCCAAAAAACAGAAGACACTCTGTGTCATCCTTGACTTCTTCCCTGTATCAGAATTAGTCCAACCAGAGCAATCCAATCTCTGACTGACTCACCTTTCTGAGGAAAGAGACCGTTCTCCAAGGACAAAAGTGTATAATGCATCAGAAACTCAAGACACAAAATTGAACCATAACAAAACTGGTGCATATGCCAGTCCAGCAGTTTGTTTTCATGTGTGATTATTCACACATCCTGCCTACTTTAGCTCTCCATCCCTTCTCTTTTCTCTCTGCTCATCCATATTAATTTCTCTCTTCCTTTCCACATTAGTTTTAACATCAGCTTGTACTAAGAGGTGACACCTCCAGGCAACATCAGCTTGGAACAAGAGACCCAATCAAAAACAACAGGAGATAACAAGCCCCACCATGACACCAAAATCACCACAAAAATACACTAGTTATTGGAAAACCGGCTGATTGCATCCACAACTCAGCACTGCAATAAATTGAAGACTAATTAATGAAACAATACAATTATCTCGAGACCTAAGGGGACACGATCTTCATGCAATTACTTCATAATAGCAGAATAAAGAAACAGCTCATCAGTTGCCCAGTCATGTCTGTCTGTTTGAAAGTGAAGTATTACCCCAAAGCATTGTTGCTGACTTTAGAATGCAAATCATTCAGGCTGATAACTGAAATCCCAGCGACATGAATAAGACTGTTGTGGAATCTGTGCTAGTAGAATTTAAAGAGGTAGCGCTATAATCCCTATTCCATTTATCACTGAGCAGCTCTAAGATGTGTCCCAAATAGATTTTTTCCCCCTGTCAAAAGTACTAAACTACATGCTAAGGAATAGGATATAATTTGGCATGTTACCCAACTTCTCCAGCACCACAGATAAACTCAGCGAGGGAGATGCTAGTAGAGCTAGATAACACCAACAAAGAGAAGTCGTAGAGCGATGAAGCAAAAGGAAGAAATATAATGGTAAGAAGGGTTGACATCTGGGTGCTTGTGCTTCAAACTGCCTTCTGATGAAAGAGAAAGAAGAAAAGAGGTCCCCTACAAGTGTATGGAGATGGGGCTATGCATGCTTGCAGAACAGATCCTACTTCGTAACAATGTAACACTAAGAGGTATAGTTTGGCTGAGCTTATTTAGAGGAGGTTATGGTTAACTTCTGAAGGAAAGGTAGTTATTTGCAGATTCATGGTTCCAAATGATGAGTGAATAAACATGGAAAGCATTCAAGAATGCTGAAAGTAAACAGACAAGAACTAAGCCTTTGGGCATAGTATGATCAAAAGCTATTCAAATATTCTATGTGACATATGTATTCAAATGCAGGGTTGGGTTGGTTTCTTTGTAAATATTATTTTTTTAAATTTTACTTTTACTTTCATTTAAGCCGATTAAGAACCAATTCTCATTCACAATCATGAAATCCCCAAAAGCAAAGGCAACAATGAAAAGACAACACTCACACAGATAAAATAAAAAACACTATGTTGCTATACACCCAATACACCCAGGCCTTCCTCTGATGGAAAACCGAATGTATCATGGATTTTCGAATGCTTTATCGGTTGCCCCATTCACTTATTTTTAGAGAGACTGCAGGAAAAATGATCATAACTATACTAAGATGTCTGGTTCATTTTGTTCGGCGAGGTGCTGAAAGTTTTTCTGATTCTATATGCTTGGTCTGAAAACGCTTGGTCTGATGTGATTAGGGAACCGACTTACATCGGTAAAGTACCGCCAGTTCGGTTGTTCCCATTTACCAGGATGGTTGGTTAATTCGGCTGGTTTTGGGGGAATTATGATATTGGCCAGTTGAGCTATGTTTTGTTTATTCCAATTTTCCAAGATGGCTGGTTCGTATAAAGGAGAATCCATAGAGAATCCTGTTTGCGCTTGACTGGTGCGATTAGGGAGCAACCGGTGGTTGTTCGGACATCATCACCAATTTAAATTTAGCGAGGCATAAGCCGACGCATATGGGAATAAATGCTTTGTCAGTGTGCTTGTAAAGCAGGGATGGCACGCTGGCTTGCTGGAAGGCTGGCTGGGTCTCTAACATAGGGCTTGTTTACATTACGTACATTTTTTCTGAGACATAATAAGGAAAACTTGAGACACTACATTATTTTATTGTCGAAATATATTGCAGATATCACCTTGCGAATTAGCCTGCACAACATTTTTAATAAAGTGCGAAGACAATTGTGTCGGAACTGTATCAAGTTTCTGTGCAGTGCGTACACATATCGCTCGAATTTCCACGATCGGCGGCCACAGTCCTGCATGTCTCAAACATGCAAGTGTAAACACTATGGCAATCATTATGCAAACCAAGCTAAGACTATCTTTGTTTGTTATTGTGCATCGTTTCTCCAATAAACAATTAAATGAACCAGAATGTGGCATTTCCAGTCTGGACTATTATTATTAAAGCAACAAATTAGATGTTGCTGTCACGGTTGTGGGTAGGCAGGACAGGAGGCGCAGAGCTAAAGTACATCCTTTTAAAATATTTCTTCCAAAAAACAAAAGAGACACCAACCAACTGTTGCCCACATAAGGCAAACACAATGATCCACAACACAAAAAGCCAAAAGGGCAACTTCAATAGGGTCCCCAATTAGAGTCAAAGCCTCAGATGCCTCTAATTGGTGAAAATCTAAAAGGCAGCAAAGAGATGCCTAGAGGCACCTCTGCGATCAGGCCCTGACTGAGGCCCCCAGCCAGGACCTGACAGTTGTACCACTACCACAAACTTCATTTATTTTTATTTCAGCCAATACTTAAAAAAGAAAATTCTTCACAATAAATGTAAAGACCAAGCTGTTTAAGATGATTTTATAATGCAAAAGAAAACACAATCTGTTTCAATACAAAGCAACCAAATGGGCTAAATGGGGATAGACCTTCTTTTGAACTTCTCAAGTGAAAACCTCCTTTGACGACACCCATGAATAGACTGTAGGCACAATAAATACAAAATGTAACAGCTAATGTATTACTGGCTACAATCAGAGACATCTATGTACTAGTACTGATCACTGGGTCCGTTATAACTGGCCCGGATTCCAGGCACCAATGGACAAAATGCTGACCCCCTCCCAGGGGCAGAAAGAGTAGGGCAGTAGGCCATGCCCTGATGAATTGGGCATTCTCCACCCTTTGTACAGGGCCAACAAGGAGGATGATGATGCAGACCAGGAGGGTGAGCAGCAGCTAATCCTGTGTGTGATCTGTTCCCACTGGCTTCCTGGTAGTGGCTGTTGCGAATAGAGCACGAGGACATCCAATTTTCTCTTCACAACTCAATGAGATGTATATTTCTCACTCCCAGTTAACTTTTAGTCTCACCTTCTCTCTCTAAATAAAAGTGTAAGTCACTGTGGATAAGCATGTCTGTAAATTGGCTAAAATGTAAAAAAAAATACAAATATCCAGAGTGACAGAAGCAATTAATGTTAGCTGCTTTGGTTAAGAGCAGAAGGCCACATTTTTCACCATCTTCCAAAACCGTTGGTTAACAACCTGATGCTCTGAAAGTCT
The DNA here is from genome assembly GCF_011004845.1 of Esox lucius. Lineage (NCBI taxonomy): Eukaryota > Metazoa > Chordata > Actinopteri > Esociformes > Esocidae > Esox > Esox lucius. Next base: position 21,121,583 of record NC_047588.1, read on the forward strand.
AAACGCAAGGCTATATGCCACTCCCCATTTTATTTGGGCAGATGCTATTTGCACCCAGGTATACATAGCCAACAATGCTATTTGCACCCAGGTGTCCATAGCCAACAATGATATTTGCACCCAGGTGTCCATAGCCAACAATAATATTTGCACCCAGGTGTCCATAGCCAACAATGCCATTTGTACCCAGGTGTCCATAACCAACAATTATATTTTCACCCGGGGTGGAAATAGCCCAGGTATCTATTTACACCCAGGTGTATATAATAGCAGACAATTTGTACCCATGTGTCTGTAGCCAAATACCCAAGTGCAAATATTACACCCCAATACTATTTGCATCGATCTACATTTACTTTGACTATTAAGTGGGAAACACCCTATTATTTGGTGAGGTCATGACTTCATTCATCTTTAAGTTTCAGGATTATTACTACAGCCTGTGTATAATACAAAATCACCCAGAATACCTATTATTAGTTCTACCTGTTGTGAGTACTTTTTTGCATGATGCACCCAAGCACTATATTCACACTTTGGCCTTGGCCGGCTAGCACAAAACATGCATATCTGTGCTGAGCCTTGGAATTATTAATCATATATGTCAGAAGAACCAATGTATAAAGCAAGGACGTAGCCATGGTGTCTGGGGGTCCCCCCAAGTAAAACATTCAAAAATGTTGAAAATATGAATAAGAAAAAAAAATATTCACACAATCTGATATCTCCGATATCACAGGAACAACATCAACATGGCGATATCAGATGGGTCATCAATATTTGGTCCTTTTCTCACTCACCTCCATGTCACCTGCTCTCCCTGCCCTGTTGGCATCCTCATGCTCTCTCACTCCCTCTCTTTCTTTACTCTGAACGCACCAGAGTGAACATAATTACTATCAGTAAACAAGTTGTGTTTCTTGCCATGATGTTCAGGAATGAATTACTAACCATTTCTGATCTGAATGGCAATGATTATCATATCAATAAACATTGACTCACCTCTTGTGCTACTTCATACATCTATCATCTGACTGGTACTACTTTTCACTGTTAAAATGTTTGTTTGTGCTGCTATCATTTTATAGATATTAAAGAATATTTTATAGGTCATCTTGAGGTCACTCAGCCCCACAAACATCCTCCGAAATCAACGAAAATAGTCTTGTTTGTTTGTGCTTCGTTTGTGCTGATTTGTGACGGTATTTTACATATTACACATTTAATCATTGGTTATGACATCACTCAACCCCCCAACACGCTCCAAACTGAGTCAAAATTGGCTCATTCGTATCTGCTTCGTTTGTGCCAGTTTGTGCTATTATCATGTTCGTTTGTGCTGCTTCAGTATTTTATATATTAGACATTTAATTGTTGATGACATCACTCAGCCCCCCAAAATGCTCAAAGAATTAGTAAAATTGGCTCATATGTTTGTGCTTCGTTTGTGCTGGTTTGTGCCGTTAACATTTTCGTTTGTGTTGCTGTCATTTATTAGATACTAAAGAATATTTTATAGGTCATTCTGAGGTCACTCAGCCCCCCAACATTCTCCAAAATCAACAAAAATAGGCTCATTCGTTTGTGCTTCGTTTGTGCCAGAATGTGTTGTTAAAAACTTCATTTGAGCTGCTTTGGTATTTTATATATTAGACATTTAAGTACTGGTGATGGCATCACTCAGACCCCCAACATACTCCAAATTGAGTAAAAATAGGATCATTCGTTTGTGCTTCATTTGTGCCGTTTTGTGCAGTGCAACATCGTTACATTGTGAAGTAGCTAAACTAAACCCTTCAGGCTAACACCCTCAGATTATCTGACTGTTCATGCTCAGATTGACAGAACAACAATAGCTCTATTGCTGCAGGTGTAAAGTAAAAACATGGTCACCAGTCATTCAGGCTGTGTATCAGGGGTTTTCTAAAACACTGATCAAGACAGGTTGAAAGGTTGTGCAGAGACAGAATAACAACAATAGAATCCAAAAAAACACATGTCAAAATGTTATAAATCGATTTGCATTTTAATGAGAGAAATAAGTATTTGATCCCCTCTCAATCAGAAAGATTTCTGGCTCCCAGGAGTCTTTTAAACAGGTAACAAGCTGAGATTAGGAGACACTCTTAAAGGGAGTGCTCCTAATCTCAGTTTGTTACCTGTATAAAATACAGCTGTCCACAGAAGCAATCAATCAGATTCCAAACTCTCCACCATGGCCAAGCTGCTTGGTGAGAAGGTGACAACAGTTGGTGCGATTATTCGCAAATGGAAGAAACCCAAAAGAACTGTCAATCTCCCTCGGTCTGGGGCTCCATGCCAGATCTCACCTTGTGGAGTTGCAACGATCATGAGAACGGTGAGGAATCAGCCCAGAACTACACAGGAGGAGCTTGTCAATGATCTCAAGGCAGCTGGGACCATAGTCACCAAGAAATAAATTGGTAACACACTACGCTGTGAAAGACAGAAATCCCCCTGCTCAAGAAAGCACATGTACAGGCCCGTCTGAAGTTTGCCAATGAACATCTGAATGATTCAGAGGAGAACTGTGTGAAAGTGTTGTGGTCAGATGAGATCAGAATCGAGCTCTTTGGCATCAACTCAACTTGCCGTGTTTGGAGGAAGAGGAATGCTGTCTATGACCCCAAGAACACCAACCCCACCGTCAAAAATTGAGGTGGAAACTTTATGCTTTGGGGGTGTTTTTCTGCTAAGGGGACAGGACAACTTCACTGCATCAAAGGGACGATGGATGGGGCCATGTACTGTCAAATCTTGGGTGAGAACCTCCTTCCCTCAGCCAGGGCATTGAGCTGAAGGTTCAAGTTGCCAAAGATCAGCCTTGAAACCTTAATGACTTGGAGAAGATCTGCAAAGAGGAGTGGGACAAAATCCCTCCTGAGATGTGTGCAAACCTGGTGGCCAACTACAAGAAACGTCTGAACTCTGTGATTGCCAACAAGGGTTTTGCCACCAAGTACTAAGTCATGTTCTGCAGAGTGTTCAAATACTTATTTCATTCATTTAAATGCAAATCAATTTAAAACATTTTTGACAGGTGTTTTTCTGGATTATTTTGTTTTTATTCTGTCTCTCACTGTTCAAATAAACCTACCATTAAAATTATAGACTGATAACTTTGGACATCACTGATAACTTTGGCAAACATACAAAATAAGCAGGGGATCAAATACATTTTTGTCCCTCACTGCAGCTGACAAGTGGTATTCAAATATGGACCTCGAAGCCAGTTTTGCTCAATTCTTCATTGCAACCATCTATTTAGGGACTTATTTAGACCTGGGATTGAGTGAGTGACATTAATGATGAAGTAGAACAGAAAACCAGCAGGCTCCAAATGCCGTAGGGGAACATCTGAATACCCCTGACCTATAACGTTGGCTGGGGTATTCACCGAAAAGAGTAGGCTAACATTAACTTCACTGGCTAATGACAAACTGTCTAAATCATTTTGATGACATGCAAAGTTGATTTCTACTTTTTTTTTGTGTATTTCTAAGCCCCTGTGTAGACAAAACAGTAATTAGTGCCAGTTTACAGCTATTAGCCCTGTACATTTGAGGAGACACGCTTCCACAAACAAATTTGCGGTGTATCTTTTACTATTGCTACTGCCAGCAGTTTGCAAACTCATGACAGAATTGTTTCAAAACCATAATCTGAAAAGTAAATCCAACAGCCTTACAAAGGGAAAATATACAGCAACATATATGACACATACGAGGGATGTTTTGGGAGAAATGTTGTTTAAATTTGCAGACTGAGTCAATGGCTATCTAGCTGTAGATTTCTGGAGGTGTTTTATTTAGGCTACCAAGGCCATATCTAAAGTAAGCGTCCACCAGACCTTCTCGCAAATTTGTGCGGCAGTGTCTGGTAATGGGATTATGCAGAAGAAAACTCGACTTACATCTGAGCCAGAATTGGATTGAGTTATTGGGACAGAAGTGGGTGCACACACACACAAACACACAAACACACAACTTTATGAGCATATTAGTAATGATGCAGGTCCTATATTTTTCCCAAACCTAGTGTGCCTTGTGAGAGCGTGGAGCTGGTGTGATTCCATTTGCAGAAGGCTCCTCCCAGCTTCTCCTTGGGCTATTCTGCAGAAGGGATGTCAATATCTTACTCTACTACCTCAGGATGGAGAAGAAAATAAGAGAAAAGAGCAGAGTCTACCTGTGTCAAGTAAGTACTACTGTAGGACATCTTAAAGTAATTTCAAACGCATTGCTACAAAGCATGAGCTTGGCAGGCAGGGATGAAGGCTGACAAATCCAGAAGCCTATTCCCAAACTACAGAGAGTTAACAAAGAAACATACAGCTTTGTAGAAATTCATGACTTGCTCTTCTACATGAGGTATATAATTATGCTGTTAAGTGAAAAACGAGAGACATAGCCAACTGTATATGTATTTTCAACAGACCAAATGATATGGATTGATTTTACTATTCTGACCGCAGAAATGTGAGGAATTTTGGTTGGATCAAATCACTGGTTTAATCATGAACAAATAGAGTTAGGACACAGACGCTTACAATCTGTAGTCCCTTCCGATCATCTGATAGCAGCATGACGGTGGCAGTCTCAGAGTCCAAAGACTCTCAAAAATCCCACATTTGTTTCAATTAATATATCTGAAAAAGAATGGGCTAAAGCAGAACTACTGTATCTGGTAATTCACTCAGGGAAAGTATTTACAATATACAGTACTGTATACAAATAGTTACATACACAAGACCATTGTGTTCAGTAGCCATAGGTGATGTAGCCAATTGAAACATTTGGGGAACAGGTGCAGGAACTTTTGGCCGCATAATCTAGCCTTACCACATTGGACGAGGTGCACCATAGGCTAGCCAGAAGACTGCTAAAACTGAGAGACATTTGAACAAGTGGGATTATTTTCAATGATGGAAGTGTAAAGAGATACACTGTGCCAAGGCTTTAATTTACATTATAAAACTGGGTCTTATGGATACTGAATGACAATTCCATCTTAAAATTACTGCACCTCTGGAAGAAATTAATCACGTTCACATTGCTGTCCGAATCATCTCTATTATTTATCTTCTTTAATATTCTTTCTCCTTGTGCAAGGCCATGGTAGCGCCATAAGGTCTGGCCTGACTGGTCTTTTTTGTGTAGACACGGGGTCTTTCATACAAAAGAACATTTTATATACATGATTGTTTTTTACGTTAGGTCTGAGAAGTGATCATAACCGTGTGCATAACTGCATGTTTTGCGAGCTGGTATTAATGCAGCTTGGATAGTGTTTTGAAATGTGCACAACAAGACCCAATAAGCACAACTGCAGAGTGAACATGGTCATTCTCAGGACCATGACCGAACTTCCTGGCGTTCTGGGGACATCTAACAACAACATTCCTGTGTGTTTAGAAAAAATACATACAATGAAAAGGCCTTTGAGACTCCTCTGCAACAGGATATTGGGCTCAGATGATCCACTCGCAGAAAATGTCACATCTCAATAGGCCTGAAAGAGATATCTAGTTAACTCAAAAAGCCATGAATAAGAATGTGTTCTCACTCTCAATTCAGCTAGTAAAATAAGGGTTAAGAGAGGTATTTCTAAGTTCAGCCTCTAGTGTATAGCAGAAACAACATGTTTTATGACTCCAGATAACATAGCAGCTAATTCGATTACATATAGCAGGCTTGTTAATATTGATTAAGTTATACAATGAGTAGTTTGAAACTTGATCTCAGTCTGAGGTATAACTTCCTTGGCTGGTGACGTCACACAGATAGCTTTGTACCTATATGGATTTACTGTGATGAGCAAAAATATTATGTCCACTCACAGGTGAAGTGGATAATGGTGATCATCTCCTAACATGGGCACAAGTCAAGGTCTGGGTAGATTAGATGGTAAGCAAACAATCAGTTCCTGTAGTCAACGTGTTGGATGCAGGAGAAATGGGCACGAGTAAACACCTGAGCAATTTTGACAAAGGTCAAATTGTAATGGCCAGATGACTGGGTCAGAGCATCTCTGAAACACTAGGCTTGTGGCGTGCTCCCGGTCAGCAGTGGTGATTACCTACCAACAGTGGTCCAAGGAGGGACAAACCACAAACTGGCAACAGGATGTTGGGCGCCTAAGGCTGTCTCGTCTGGTCTGGACCAACAGAAGGTTTACTGTGACACAAGTCACTGAAAATTGTAATAACGTTACGGTGTCAAAACACAGTGCATCGCACCCTGCAGGGTATGGGCCTGCCCCTGTCCACCATCGTAAGGGCCGTGTATGTGTGCGCCGTTTACCTGGGGAATAGATGGTACCAGAATGAACTATGGGAAGATGACATGCCGGTAGAGCCTGTGTGATGCTCTTGGCTACATCTGTTGGGAAACCCTGGATTATTTAATTTTAATAAGGGATTACTTAAATTTAAAAACTAACACATTAAGTTAATTGTTAGCCTTCAAAAGTAGTCTGACTACTGTAACATTTTACTTTGTAACACATTACCCCAACACGATATAATGACAGGACCAAAAAGAAACAAGAGAAAATAATCAGGAAGACGCAGAATCTACTGAGGATGAACATTCCGACAATAAATTATTTACTAAGCACTCCATTTTAAATTACACATTTTCCCAGTAAACATTATGAAATAATTAGCATTATTCTGCTTTTGTATGGTGTTAATCGTACAAATGACTCCTTAAATAAAAGAGGCTGAGCATATTCTGGTTTTAGACAAGACTCCTTTGACATAGTCCAACATAATTTAGATTCCTTACTCATCATTCTATTCCTACCATAGACTACATATGTCATAATATTTGCTGCCTGGTACCATGGATAAGCAGCTTACAGATACCGTTAGTGAAATGTGTAAAATTAAATCCTTCCTATGACTAAAGTAGCATGATTCTGGTTGGAATATATAGCATGCTGTACAGAATGAGAAGAATCCATAATGTATCATCTCTATCCAGGGAATTGATGTTGTCCTCTGAGACCTCGGTTTTCCTCTGAACTCTATGTTTAGCCTATGTAGATGCATACAGTGCTCTCGTAGAGCATGGCCTTTCTTATTGAATGGTAACAAAAACATTTAAAGGCAATTTTCTTGATGATAGATTGGAAACAGGACCCATAGATACTGAGGCCGAGGGCACCAGACCAGCCCGCGTGCCTGGGAATGTAAGTCCTCACACCACAGAAATCTTCCCAGATCCATGTTTAACTGGCAGATGACATCTGAGAACCATGATTTCTTGGCCAACGGTTGGCCACAATGTTCTTTGATACATTTGGCGGAAATATATTGTAGATATGAGTGGAAAAATTCTGGACACCGAACACACATGCACAAATGTGAGCTCAAAAATGCACGCACACAACTTCAATGGAGGTTTTGAGAACTGAAATATGTCAAGGCCATCAGATTCCGACAACTTCATTATAAAGTCTAATGATGTGAGACATCCACAGAAAGCTTTAAAACTGTCACACTTTTTTGTGGCTATGTCACTCAGGAAAAATGTAATACATCAACAACATTCCAGCAAACCTCTACCACTCTTTCTCTCTTATCCACCAGTGTAGTTCCAATCTACAAAATTGTATACTTGGAGACAGCAAGCCAGGCTAAAATCATGGTAAAACAAGAAAAGGAACCAGGCAAGCCTAGTTCTGTTGGCCCGCAATTAGAAGGGATGAATGTTGTTGTCCCTGGCTGGATTCTATGCGCGGTTTTATGTGTGGCAGACTGTCTTTAACCATACCGCTATTTAAACAGCAGGTAGTGTTGCACGTGATACGTGTGTAGAGATGTGGTATTTCGGAGCTAGTTCCATACATTAGCTAACATCCAACAACAACAGGTATAACAAGGTCGTTACACTACTATTGTACTTTGCAATATAACTATAAACAGTTTTACTTTAGGATTACTATTATGTTGCAACTGAAGCTTGAAGCCAGGAGAGTTTTTGTCTATCCTGAACAAATCCTAATGTCTAATTTGTTTTGTCCATGGCAAGGATCCAAACCCGGTCAACAATATGGAAATCTGCGTCTCTAACCACTACGCTATTTAACAATAGTCAGTCAGTTAGCCAGTCAGTCAGTCACTCACTGAGACATTGGCTCTTTTTGGCCCGCTCTGCAAAAAATTCAGAGAACGAGAAAAGGAAGTGACAGTGGGAGAGCAGACTAAATCCACTTTCTGTCTATGTATTCTGCTGGGCTGTGTCTGTTCCCAAGGATCACCATGATAGAATATTTTTCTCTTTCTTGACCTCCTTCTCTCTTCTGCACCTAGTGGTTCCTAACTGGGGGTGAACTAAAAACTGTCCCTCCCACAGACAAAAATTTAATTCAATATTCAATGTCTCCCTTCCCATCATTTCTCTCCACTCTTCACACGATATCCTTCCAAGACATGAAAGCTATAGGAATGACTACAGCCTGATTATGAGCTATACTGGAGGCCTGCTGCATTTTGGGAAGCACAGTGACTGTGTTGCTTATCTTGACATGAATGATGACACAGATGATGATGATCATGACAATGATTCACATAGGAGAACTGTTTCTCTATTTATAAAACTTTTACATAATAATCCCATGGACCAGAAAGTGATTTGTTTCCTATGAAAGATTTTTCCAGTCAGTCCAAATAAATTCAATGTGTGAAGACAAAGTGTCATGCCAACTCACACTCAAGTGGATGAGAAACTCAGCATACATCTTTACTAAAGTTGGTTTGAGTTAATGGAGCAGCAGCCCAGGAAGTGTGCACACATTCAGGCCATCCTTGGCCATTAGAATGGGCACAATCTGCCCATACTAATGGCTCATTACAGTGTGAGTGGATTTGTGAGTTTCAGTGTCCTCGCATTCTTAACATCCTTCTTAAACTAGTGAAATGTATTTTATGACTCTAGCAAAGACACTGTAAATGGTGCAAAACTGCAACAGATGAAGTCTCTATCCATTTCAGGTGCCAGAATTAGAGGTACTATTCAGGTCTAATTATTTTCTTTACTGCTCCCTCAGAGACATCTTAGAGCTGCAGAGGAAATTGTTGTTTTCTTTACCAAATTCTTCAAATGTTTCCCATGGCGGCACAGGTCATTTATAGCCAGTGGTCCAGGTTCTAGGATCTGTCCAGTTCACATAACTTCACCCCAAAAGTCCCTTATTCAGTAGCACGCTAAAAGGTTCAGCATTAAAGACATCACATTTGCATGCAAAATCAAAACTTTGGATTTCTCACAGAAGGGACAATGCATAAATGTAACTTCTGATGTCTCTGTCTACAGTAAATCCATTTCTAAGTATTAGATTAAATGGTCAAGCTCATTGGGGATATTGAACATACTTTATCATCAAACGTCTGTGAGTTAGCTAGTCTAAAGACATGGTTCGATGTTTTAGAAAAAAAAGCGTTGTCTTAAATTAAAATGTATAGTTTCCAAAGTATTGTTATTTATTATTATTACTAAAAAGAAATGTATTTATATATGAATGTTACCTTCAAACATGTAAAGTGAAAGACTAAATCAAAATATAGTGCCTTGCAAAAGTACTCAAACCAATGAGCAATTCTCTTATTTTACTTAATTATAAACAGCATACTTCAACTTTCTGTTCATTATGTTTTCTTTCAAATACTGAAACCAATTATTATTTGGTGTTTTTGGAATTATGTTGGTAAATATGTGTAAGTAAAAAACAGAAACATGTTTCTTGCATAAGTATCCAACCCCTATACTGTGAAGGCAAAGAAATGAAATGCTAATACTGGCTGGGACTAAGTTGAATAATGGCTCCATGGGCCTTCAAGAAAAAATCAAGGTAAGTGTTTTCCCCCCCAAATATGAACCTAAAGGATTATTAGGAACACCTGTTCAATTTCTCATTAATGCAATTATCTAATCAAGCAATCACATGGCAGTTGCTTCAATGCATTTAGGGGTGTGGTCCTGGTCAAGACAATCTCCTGAACTCCAAACTGAATGTCAGAATGGGAAAGAAATGGTGATTTAAGCAATTTTGAGCGTGGCATGGTTGTTGGTGCCAGACGGGCCGGTCTGAGTGTTTCACAATCTGCTCGTTACAACCGAGGTATGCAGCAAAGCATTTGTGAAGCCACAACACACACAACCTTGAGGCGGATGGGCTACAACAGCAGAAGACCCCACCGGGTACCACTCATCTTCTGACCATGTCCATCCCTTTATGACCACCATGTACCCATCCTCTGATGGCTACTTCCAGCAGGATAATGCACCATGTCACAAAGCTCGAATCATTTCAAATTGGTTTCTTGAACATGACCATGAGTTCACTGTAATGGCCCCCACAGTCACCAGATCTCAACCCAATAGAGCATCTTTGGGAGCTTCGTGCTCTGGATGTGAATCCTCCATCAACTGCAAGATGCTATCCTATCAATATGGGCCAACATTTCTAAAGAATGCTTTCAGCACCTTGTTGAATCAATGCCACGTAGAATTAAGGCAGTTCTGAAGACGAAAGGGGGTCAAACACAGTATCAGTATGGTGTTCCTAATAATCCTTTAGGTGAGTGTAGATCAAACTATTCCTTTAACGTCTAGGGGTTGAAGTGACAATGAAAAATTATAAACTATAAATTATTACACCTCCCCCAACCTGTGTGGGACTACTCAATTTTTTTTTTTAAATGCTACATTTGATATAGGGCTTTACTGATGTTTAAGTATTGTCCCAGTGATAGCACTGTTTTAAAAAGAACCTTATCACTTCCTCGGTGTAACACAGCACTCAGATTGGTGATGTACAATGAAAGGGAAAGTGTGAACGGGTATGAGGGAGCGACATACAGAGAGAAAGCTCAGTGCCAAGACTAAGAGGTGAGTTGGAGTCTTGCTCTTTACACAAGCAGGGAAAGAGGAAGAGATGCTCATTTGGGTCTAACCATAACTGACATCTGACCACATCAGGGATAGGGAGGACAAAGGGCCTTCAGCACCAGTGCAGGCCAGGCAGTGTTATGTAAAGTCCTTAGAGAGAAGCCAACCCAAGACAGGAACCTCAGAGAGAAAAACAGTAAAAGGAAAGAGAGCGCTATATAGAATGTATCTCAGAGAGAGAGAGAGAAAATTAATTACCCATCACTTCAGCCATTCCTTCTCTGAGAACACACACACACAAACTCACACACACAGTGTCCCAGGCCAATGCTGTGCTAGGCAAGGATACAAGGACATAAAAGGAAGGAACATTTAGATACGTTTTATTAACAGGTTTTGGAAGTTTTTTCCCCCAAAAAATAGATAACTGTTGTTTTTACTTTGTGTGACGGACTCAATGAAATGTAAAGTCAATTGGCAGGGCTACTGAGATCAAATCCCTGGTCTGTATGTTCACTCCAGAAAAGCTGAGAAGACCATTCTACCTCAAGGTTATTGTTAACCAATGCAATACCGATAATGATACACACATGCTGTCTCCTCAAACTCTACACCGAGTGTACATTCATTTCAAATTGGAAATGGGAACAGCCTAGAGTTTTCTTAGAGTAAACTCTTGTGTTTCATCAAGTACAACAATATTTCTTAAACTCAAAAGAGCTAGCAAGCAGAATGTCTCTACAAATGCGTTCAACATTTACATCCTAGTTTCTACAACATTACCTGCCTCCTAATCAACTAGTATAGGCTCAATTGTAGCAGAGTACATGTACACTCACACATTCATACATGCTTGTTACACAAAGGGAAAATGATTAGTAGTCCTTTCATAATTTTTAGGGGAATAACAATGGCCCAAAGGACTAGGAAAAGACTGATGTAGTACACATGAATACTTTACAAACCATTTGTACTAACAGAGCACAGTTCATAGACATAAATGACTGCAGCACATTCTACATACCACTGGTAATATATTCTAAGATATGACTCCATGATACTATACAATAAACGCAAGAAGCATTACCATCAACCACTGACACATTGTACAAAAAAAAGTTACAATTATTTCACATGCCATCCAAATGTCACTAATTTTGAACTTACCTCATCAAAAACACTATCCTCTTTCCTGAAAGCTGAAAAGAGAAAAGAGAGGATATTACGAAAAAAAAAACAGGCTCACACTGATGCATTTAGAACAGTAACCACAAACGCAGGACACACAACACACAGGCATGTGTGCGCGCCAATGCCATTCATTTTTTTGTCGCCATTAACACATTTTTCTTGTTTGAGCCTCAGAATCATCCATAGTTTGAGCTTGACTTGGGTGAAGCTGTCACTTATTAATTTGAAAGTTTATGGGTAATTTCATTTACACTTGAGTTGTATTGGAATTGTCTGGAGCACTTAACATTAAGTGAGAACCGTGGAGTTTCGACAAATTGGTTTGACAATGCAAGAAGTAAACACCACATCTCTACACACTTATAACGTATACCCACACCCGCTGTTTAAATAGCATAGTGGTTAAAGACACAATCTTGTCGTGAATCGTGTTTAAATGCCAACTTGTCTGTGAATCCTGCTTAACAGTGCGTTAGTTTGTGTACATTAGAACACATTCAGCACTGTTCCAAGTTGTTAGAAATTGGAATATCTACAAGAAGAACAGCCGTGCCTCCCCTCCCAACCTTTTTTGAAACTGGTCCCTAGATGCTATGTCCACGCAAATCCACCTGTTAACCTTGCTATTAGCATGGTACGTTATGCTTATTTTGTGTTGCTAGCCTAAGCTAAGCATTAATGTCATCACCAGTAGGATTTCCAATAAAATATATTATAGAAGCGGAGTCAACAACTTCCCTGCTGTGCAGGGTCAATTTCTCAGGGGATGTTTCCAAGTGCTTTGGAAGTCATCTGTTATTGTGCCTATATTCAAAAGCGGTGTTCCTCATTCTGCTAGTAATTACAGACCTATTAGTATTTTACCTATAGTCTCAAAGATTGATGGCTGCACAAATCACAAATTATTTGAATAATAGTTCTGTTGCTTTACATCCAATGCAATTTGGCTTTAAAGCAAACTATTCAACTGAGATGGCAAACTGCTATTTCACTGAAAAAGTTAAGTCCCTATTAGATAAAGGAGGGGTTGTCGGGGCTGTGTTTGTTGATCTCAGGAAGGCCTTTGACACAGTAAACCACAGAATTCTGTTGTCTAAATTATTACGTTTTAATTTGTCTCCACATACGTTGAGATGGATTGAATCATACTTGTCAGGTCGCACACAATATGTAAATATACAGAATTATAAATCAGCTCCTTTAAGTATATCCACTGGTGTTCCACAAGGATCTATTTTGGGCCCTTTACTTTTTACGTTGTACATCAATGATCTTCCTTCAGTTTGTCCTAACACTAACATTCAAATGTATGCAGAGGACACTGTTATTTATATACACGGAAGTTGTGTGTCACAAGTCGCTAAACGAACTTACAGAATCCCTGGTTCATATTGCAGCTTGGTTAGAACAATGCAGCTTACAGTTAAACATCTCTAAAACAGTGGGCATGTTTATCACCAAAACTAAGAATTGAAGTATGCCAGATGTACCTGTATCAGGTGAAAGATTACAAGTTGTATCTGAATATAAGTACCTTGATATTCTGATTGATTCCAAACTTTCATTTAAGGCGCAGGTTAAAAAGGTCTGTAACCGGGTCAGATTTAGTTGATCTAATTTTAGATTTATTTGTGATTATATGTCGTCTGACGCCGCTTTGATGTATATGCATTCCATGATTGTTTCTAATATTACCTACTGTTTAACTACTTGGTCACACGCTAATTTTACTACTTTGAAACCACTAGAGTCTTTGTATAAACAATCATTAAAAATTCTTGATAAGAAATCAGTTAGGTTTTATCACTGCTCAATATAAAAAAAATACAACTTGCTAAGCTGGGATAACTTGATCAAATATGTACATATTTGTTTGATGTTTAAGACTATACATAGCCTGTCTTCACCACTAAAACAGTTTGTGAATGTTAGAACAACTGCTCACCAATTTACAAGGGGTGGGGAAAGAGAGGACTGTATTATCCTTCTCAAAAAGAGTAACTTTAGCCAGTCTGTATTTTCGGTAAAAGCTGCAATGGAATGGAATTGCGTCCCACCAACCATTAGACGATTAGATGCTTTTGGCTCTTTCCAGTCTTAGCTTAAAAAATGGTTATTGACAACTCAGCACTGTCAACATTAGTATTGTATCCTAGACAATAGATTTTGTTGTACTGGTTGTTCTTGACTATGTTGCTCTCTTCTGCTGCCATCTCCCTCTTTATCTCTCTTTTTTATTTTCCTTATTATTTTGTTTAAGATAATTCATGTTTATTTTTGTATCTTAAATGTGATGCTCTGTCTCTGTTTTTAGGGTGACTTCTTAACATTTTGTCAAGGGTCTACAGATGTAATATAGCCTTTTAGGCTAATTCTGGAACGTTTACATTTATGTTTATTAATGTGCATTGCCCCTGTAAATAAATACAAAATAAAAATAAATCACAGATCTCTCCTGTTTAATGTTTGTGGATAAACATCTTTAGCTACCCTTGCCTCCCTTATACATTAGCCTATTTAAGTATCGTACCTTATTGCATTTGGTTGAATTGGGGAATATATATGTATTTGGTTGTGGCCAAACAACTATTCGAAAAGCTAATTGTTTCCCCATTCTAACTAGATTTTAGGCTAAAGATCTAAGGCCAAAAACATGAAGAGCATAGCTAGGTGTGATTGAGTGTTGGATAACATGCCTGCAGCTTTCCAGATAGGGGGCTGATATGTGTTTTATACAGAATCCTAAAATAGCCATTATTGTACTTGCTGCCTGGATCAAAAGCACAAAGGTAGGAGATTGCAGAACTATTGGATCAGAGAGAAGCAACATTCAATTTCAATTTACAAGGGCTACAAATAGATTCTGACATTCATTATGGTAATTTGAGGAGGGCCCTGACATACCCTATTCTAAAGGACCAACTTGGAAAAAGACAGTTCCTCCACTTATTTAATATCAAATAAACATGAACCGCTCGTTTGAGATCTCACCAGGTCAGGGGACCATGATGGCCACTCCAGAACCTTCACCTTTTTCTGCTGTAACCACTGGAGGGTCAACTTGGCCTTGTGCTTAGGGTCATTGTCGTGCTGGAAAGTCCAGGAGCGTCCCATGCGCAGCTTTCGTGCAGAACAATGCAAATTGTCTGCCAGTATTTTCTGATAACATGCTGCATTCATCTTGACATAAATTTTCACAAGATTCCCCGTGCCTTTTGAGCTCACACACCCCCAAAACATTTCACAGTGGGGATGGTATTCTTTTCACTATAGGCCTTGTTGACCCCTCTCCAAAAATAGCGCTTATGGCACAACCATAAGTTCAAGCATCGTCGTATTGTGCTCATTGACACAACCAGACTGTCTTTTTCCAGAGCAGCCTGCATTTCTCCAGAGGTTACCTGTTGGTTTTTCTTTGTATCCTGAACATATTCCTCTGGCAGTTTTGGCTGAAATGTTTCTTGGTCTACCTGACCTTGGCTTGGTATCAAGAGATCCCTTAATGTTCCACTTCTTAACAAGTGATTGAACAGTGCTTCCAGGCATTTGCAAGGCTTTGAATATATTTGTATATCCTTTTCCATCTTTATAAAGTTCCATTACCTTGTTACGCAGATTTTTTGACAGTTCTTTTCTACTCCCCATTGCTCAGTATCTAGCCTGCTCAGTGCATCCACGTGAGAGCATCCAAACATTCAAGGGTATGAACACTTTTGATCAGGGCCATTTGGGTGATTTCTGTTATCATTCTGATTTTAAAAGGAACCAAACAACTGTGGTAATAAATGGCTTCATATGATCACTCTCCTTAAATATTAGACTATTTTTTTTGCCTGATCAGTCATATTTTAAAAATCAATTAAAAATCTCACAATTTTTGCCAGGGTATCCAAACTTAGGAGCACAACTGTATATATACATTTTTATGTTTTATCTAAATAAGGATTTCAGATAACAGAAATACTGCCCTCCACTTGACAGCAATATCCTTCATATTTCTGAAAAAAAAGGTGAACAATTCTGTGCCTATGGGACTGTTTCCTTCCTAGCATGATGTAATGTATGGTGCTAAGTTGACCCTATCTCCAGGTTGATAAATGCTTTGCTGTCAACACAATAAATCTCTTCATTGTCAGATTTCTCAATTAAGTAAAACAATTGATTGAGGGTATCACAATCAATGAATCTGCTCCAATGAAAAGGGGGACATTCTAGATAATAGTAACGGTATAATTGTTTGGGCCTACAAGAACATTGATTTACTAATTACAGTCTCTTCTGTCCAGGAAAAGTCCTGTAGCTGCTGAGCCATAAAATGTTATCTTTCTCTTCAGAGGACATAAACATATAGGACAGTAGAAATTCCTCATTTTATAAAAATCGACCAGGATCATTGCTACTTAATAACATGGGAATGTCTCAATGTACAACAAGATGTTTCATTGTTATTCATTTTGAAAACAAAAGATTATATTAAATACAAATAATTTTTTTCTATGTCACTCTGAACAAACATTCTCACCTTTTAGACAACTAGAACAGCCCATAACTTCCAATGCTTTTCATTTACACCCTGCATGAAATACTACAACATGACATTTGGGCTACATTTACATTGACAATTTGAAATCAAATGTATGTCATTGTTTTTCCAAACAAAAATATCCATGTAAGATATGTAAAGTATCTTCATTATTCAACAGTAAACCATGTATTTATTGTATTAATTTACTGTTGTAAGATCATCTGCCTGAGAACACATTCTCATTTACAGCAATGACCAGGGGAATAGTGACAGGAGGAAAAGAGGGGATGAATGAGTCAAATGGAAGCTAAGGATGATTAAGTAACCATGTTGGTATAAAAGGGTCAGATTGGACAGATCTGGCCAAGACACCAGGGTTAGTACTTCTATTCTTACAATCAGTGTCATGGGATGTTTAGTGACTACAGAGTGTCAGGACGCCTATTTAATGTCCCATTTGGAAGACGGCATACTATGCAGGGCAATGTCCTCTTCACTGCTCTGGGGCATTGGGATATTATATTTAGACCAGAGGGAAGAGAGCCCCCAACTGGCCCTCTTATGTATGCAACATATGAAACGTTGGACAGGATGATCGTTTCAGTTCACCTAAGGTCAAGAGGATGCATTGTCATGTATCATATAATAAACTGTAGCAGTAATGAGAAAATGATGAAATTGGGAGTTTACAGGTCTGTACATGATTTTAGGATTAGATAAGACAATGGCTTTAGTATCCTAAGGGGACACTGTTTGCAGCACAGTGTACACAAAAAATTTGTTCATATACAGACAACAAATAACATTAAAATAATTCATAGTATATACAGTATTCACAGACACACACTAGACACATACTATTCCCAACTGATCTGACAATGTTTGTGAAAAAATTATTTGAACACGCAAGGAAACAATACCAGCTCAGTTCAAATATCATACCTCCTCCAAAAAATTGTTGTTTTCACAAAATGTAATCGAATTGTATCATGAAAAACTAGTTCGATATCATGGATGGCCAAACCTCGTATTCGTAGCTGTATTAATTTTGTAATTTGCTACATTTTCCAGATCCCTCCTCATCATTTTATCGAAACAAGGCAGGGTTTTCCGTTTTTTATTTTATTATGGCGATACGCTGATGACAAACAGTAGATCTGGCAAGGACAAGAAAATAAAGTAGACTATAGCATGCAACAAACGAGCTGAAGTTTTCAAACTATGATGAACAGCCTAAAGCTCTTTGTTTAACCGTCCGTGAAACACAGTAGTGAGTGATTGATCAGATAGTGCGGTGCGCCACGTCGATGCGCTGATGCAGAATTCAACCCTGACGAATATGGACAAGGACAATTCCACCGCAGCAGAAACGTCGATGCCAACCGTTGATGTTTCGTGCACACTTAGAAACCACCCATTTAGGTACATTTCATGTTTCATTTGCTGTTTAATGCGCATTACATTTCTGCGTTAGTTTGGGTGGAGACTAATGGCTGTCTGCATGGATATCTTTGTTAACATTTTTGCTTTGCTTCTAATGCACCAAACCGTTCTCCACAGGGAATCCAAGAGCTAGGAAGAGAGATGCTACCTGCCACCTGGCTTTCTGAGCACGCATGCGGGACATTTCGTTCGAAAACTACGTCCACCTAAAACGCCTCCCATAAGCACACTGCAAATGTGTGATCCGTTAGGCAGTCTTGATAAGAGCAATGTGTTGAATAATAGCAAGAAAATTAGTAGTATTCAGTGTGTAAGAAAAAGTTAATATAACCATTAACCCTATCTGAATATTGTAAATTGCAACTATTTGGAAACTCGCAGCTGTTTTATTGTAGAGTAAAGCTTTTTTTTTATCACGAAAAACTAAAATGTTACTGGCAAGGAGTGAACACAATTCATAACCATGCTAAATAACGGCGATATTCTAGCTACAGTGAGTCTTACTTACCTATGCGACTTAAACTTTCTGATAAAGTTCTTCTTAACTTTTTCATTTTGCCAATTTTTTCAGCAGGTTGCGAGGTTGGCATAAGGTCACACATCTTGACGGTTGGATTGTAGCAGTGATCTTCACACTGGAGAAGAGGGGAGCACGGGGTTCCACCCGGTTCCCCAGTTCTACTACGCTGTCAATATACAGGAAACGTTTAATCAAACGCTTTAGTTTTCAAAACCACATTAGATATGGTGTATTCTTTTAAGGGTTTCTTTGTACCCAACTAGGCTACATTTCATACGGAATAGTCCACAAGTAGCCTAGCTGTAGCTCTGAAACAAAACAAAATGCCCCGGGTGAGGGTTTGCGCACTCTCTCTAAAACTGAAAGGGTTGATGAGTTCTTTTCGTAGTCTTTCTATCTCTCACTCACTCCGTGCTTTGCTCTCTTTGGATGTGATTTTGGAATACTCTGGCTTGCGAGGAAGAAAAAAAAACACACTTCAGCCAAGCTACAAACCCCGCCCGAGATCCACAACGATTGGCCAAAAATGAATGATTTGTTATTGGATCTATACATTATGCCGCGGTAGGATACCGCTAAAATCGAATTTTCTCTCGTTATTATGGGGCAGGTTATAAGAAAGGCAGTCCCTTTGTTTAAAGTAACTCTTAAAAGTGAAAGTGACATCGCCTATGACATGTTTTCTATAATTCTTTTTAGGCATTTCATGCTTCATTTTAGCCATTTAATTTTCAGTAAATTAGCTATTGTCCAAAGCGACTTATAGCAGCCTAGCGAGTGCTTATATTTAGGCTACATACTTGACAGGAAAATGGTGAAAGACAGCGCAATCCGAAAGAGCAGTAGGTTGGAATCGAACCATTTCGGCAGTATGTGTCCACTCCTGGTTGCAGCTTTGTCCACTGGACCTTCATAGGCAACATAACATTTTAATGTACCCTCTCCAAAATGGTTGGACACATGGTCAGAGTTGAAAATTTAATAGGTGAAGTCACGCAGATGCTAGTTTGAATTGTATATATGCTACTGTAAATATATTTGTACTCTAAAAACGGTTTTCCCCACCTACTTTCTCTAGACTTTGACATTTCGGAAGTATACCGTTTATACTGATATTCTGAACAGAATGAGCAGTCATTTGACCCGCTAATGACGTGGTGTAAACATTATCTCTCTTGTTTAAAGAATGTTAAGCACGGGTAAGGAGCAGCTCTGCCCTATAGCCAAGTTCCTTTGGGAAACACGCTAAGAATGTAAAGGGGTTTGTCAAGGCCAAGTTGTTTTTAAGTAGCATATTCCTCCAGGGAAGGCTGTGTCTACGGTCCTGTCCAGATCAGCGCTTTAGCTCCTGCATGGTTCTTTCGGTTCCATGATTCAGGGTTCGTAACTGAAGGATAATGTCTACGATACAATAAAAAATGTTGTAAAGCATATCCTGGTCCAGATCTATTGGTGCTGTTGCCAACGTAATTGCTGGCATTATGTTTGACATGACAGATTGACAGTTTGGCACAAACCGACTAACTGGCACTCAGACAATGTAAATTAGGCATGTTCAATACATTGAACATGCATTGTATACATTTTGATGAGTTGTCCAGTCCTGAACTATGTTCTGTAATGACATTGTTTTGCGATGGTCCACACAACACAGATGCGGCTGCTCAGGTCTGGGTTGGTACTATAGCCTACTGTACATGTGAAAGGAAAATGGTTTGAGGCCAGGCAGGCCCTAGCAAAGATTCAAGTTGAAGTTGAAAGTTTATTTATCAAATGTACCAAATTACACAGCATCATTCTGAACAACGAAATTCCTGTGACTATGTAGTAAGAATTTAAGAAATATATAAATAAAAAATATAACAATAATATGCATAACTATGTAAAACAAGCAGCAATTTTAAAGTGTTGAATGGGGAGTATGAATAATATGGGTAGAGGTATTCCATTTTATAAATAAATACAATATGAGTGTATTATGCCTATGAATTATACATATCAAATAATATTCTAATGTACATTGAATGTACCTGGGAAGACAGAATGTGTGATCAGTACGATCATGGATCAGCATTGCTGGTTGAGGAGCCTTATGGCCTGAGGAAAAAAACTGTTTGTGAGTCTGTAAGTGTGTGCCCCGATACTCTGGTAGCATCAGTGTGAAAAAACATAGCCTGGGTGGCTGTAGTCTTTGATGATGTTCCGTGCTTTCCTCAGGCATCGTGTATGGTAGATGCCTTGCGCGGAGGGGGGATGGCAGCCGATGACGCACCCTGCAGACTTCACCACCCTCTGGAGGGACTTACGATCCACAGCGGAGCCGTACCAGGCAGTAATGCAGCCTGAGAGGATGCTCTCATTGGTGCACCTTTAGAAGTTGGTGAGTTTTTTCAGACATGCCTCGAGTGTCCTCAGGATTTGGTTAGGATACCCAACAACTTGTGGCAAAACCTTTGAGTGAAAAAGAGAAACATTTCGTTCTAGAGTCGAGTTTCATCCCATTCTATTATTTATCTGTGTGTGTGTGTGTGTTAATGCTTGACTACTCGTTTTTTCCCAGCTTGTCCATCAGTGGTCCTAAATCAACTGGTGTCAGCATTATAAAGAAAATTGCATGGACAATAGCACTGGGGCTTTGAAATACTGTTGTAAAGTCTTATCGGGGCAAGCCTAATGAGGTAGTTTCTAGAACTCAAACTGCTTAATTTAGAAACAAGTAATTTACATATTCCAGAGGTACATAATCTAGGATTTTTTTTCACAATATTGTAATGAGGTCTGTGACTCCAAAATGTTTTCCTCTAAGTTGTCTTGTTAACAAAATCTACTGTCAAGACTGCAAGGTTTGGGCTATAAACTATTACACACCGCAGGAAAGAAGCATGCCAGTGGACACTAATAGTGGAGGGGTTCAGAGAAGAGACAGCACTATCATTAAACCCCAAGCTGGGTATTTAAATACAACTTGTAGGATTTATTTTTTTAAACCAAACAATGATCAGATTGCAATAAACATAATGCTCAACTTCACACTGACTTCACTCACGGTGGTCACAGCATGCCAGCTACAGCCAACCATGACAGAGGTTGCTCTTTGTACATTTAAATAATAGTGATTGCAACCCTTTTTGCCTTCACACAAGGTGGAACACAATTGGTGACAGCACCACACAAATACTACTACTGTGTGCACAGTAGACTCCACCATTACCCATGCTAGTTGTCAACATAAATACACAACATGTCTGAAGGTCAGTAATTTTAGAAAGCTAGTTGAATCTCCTCTTTAGATAGCAAATCACCATAGGGAGAACTACAGAGGATTCTCTCTGCTCACATATTTTACATATTTAGCAACTTTAGGACCGATTAGGGTTTGCTGTCTTCCTCAAGGACTAAACAATAGATTTTTTCCCTTTCCGGATGATCGAGCTAGTAAACATTAGTGGTTAGAAGCCCTAATTCTTAGGCTACCTGCCACTCTCACACAAATACCTTTAGATAATTACAGAAAAATAATAATGTGCCAATGACTGAAAGGTAAGAGAGGAAAAGATCTCTGTGGCATTACTTCTTCCCCTTTGCCAAGACATCAGAGGAGTCTGAATATCTACTTCCATTGAGCATCGTCTTCAGGAATGTGGGAATCACAGTCCTTTCTGTATAGTGAGATTCTTTGGCTGAAGAGGTACCACTTAGCAATGTGCGTGTTGGCATCACGTATCCTATGGAGCAACTGCTGCACCATGTGATCATGTTCTAGAATAAAGTGCCTCACCAGCAAGAAGTAGCTTAATGACTCCACAGCCCAACTCACTGCATTCTTTCTCAATGATTATCTGGTCTATTTTGGAAGACACTTGCAACTCACAAAAACAATTAACATTTGCTGACCCATTTCCTCTTCTAACAGTAGTGGCCCAATGCCCACCCCAGAGGCATCGGTCTAAGTATTTAGAAAAGTCTGGGGAATAGAGCTCTAACAGATGGCCTCTTTCAAGTCCCATAAAGCCTCCTCACACTCGCCAGTCTTACAATTTCCAGCCATGTTTGGATCAAACATTTTCATTAGGGTTCTTCAACAAAGCAGATTGGGCAACAAACCAGGGAATTCATTTTCTGTACTACCCCAACAGTCTGTTTAAGGGCCTCATCTTTTTGGTAAGAAAGACTGGAAATAAAAAATATGGCATCCGATTTCCTAAACATTGGCTTCTTCATCACTTTACCTACTACATATATCCGAGGTACTGGATCGCCCTGGGAGGAAATAAACACTGATTCATATTCCAGCCTGCAGTTTTGATGAGGTACACACCAGCACTGTCTCAAAATGATAATAATATAGCATGTATAATAACAAATCTGGAAACAGCCCTTAAAGCATTGTCCATAGTTAATGTTGCAGGTTCAAACCTGGAGATGCAGGTAATGTACCATAAATCCATGCAAGAACCATTCAGCCATCTTTCTTTTGGACTAAAACTATGGGACTGCACCATTCCCTATTCAAGCCCTCAACTATCCCCATGTCTTGCATTACCTCCAGCTCCTTTTTCAACACAGCAGAAAGTCTCAGGGATTCTACAGATTTTCTGCCAGACACCAGGTTTGGTGCTTTTTCCCCTCTATCATGCATGAACAATTCACACAGTTTGGAACTTAGATATTGGGAATTGTGTTTTTTCAGTGAAGACCTGTGGCACCCCACAAGCAAACAGGAGGATGTAAAGTGCACTGATGATACTGTTACAAATCTTTCAAGTAATTGACAGTTAAAATATTACTTTAAAAGACAAGCATTTTATTAGAAATGTGTCAGAATTATCATATATTGGTTATACTGTATTAACTATGTAAAAAGGTACTAGCAGATAACACAGTCATTTAAAACACAGGCTCTTTAAATCAGATTTCACAACAATACAGTAATTAATTTGTGTAGATGTTAAGAATCTCCGTTCAGTGCCAGGGCTTGAACAGGAAACAAAATAGTAGAGACTTTCTCAGATTGTTCCACTGTGTGATATGTAATGATGAATACTTCTAAATTAACTTTTCAGTTGGAAACAAAAATAAATGAATGAAATGGCATTAATTCAATACAGGCCAAAGCTTTGAATTTAGATGACAAAGCACTTGATGTATATGCAAGAT
Organism: Esox lucius; assembly: GCF_011004845.1. Lineage (NCBI taxonomy): Eukaryota > Metazoa > Chordata > Actinopteri > Esociformes > Esocidae > Esox > Esox lucius. The sequence goes on from NC_047588.1 coordinate 21,145,335, forward strand.
AAAGTAGGGTAAGGCAGTTTTCTAATCTAAAACAGTCAGTGGGACAGGAACGCTGTAAGCCCGAAGAGGATAGAACAAGTTGAGTAGGACCATCACCCTCATCTAGCTTGCTGGTTTACTCATTTTCAAACTTGCGGTATGGGTGGTCAGAGTCAGTAATGAGACCTGTAAGACCTGTAAAAAAGACAAATAAATGTAAATACAGAGAAATGGGGAACATGAAAAAAATAATGATTACAAGTTGTCGGTACAGGATTACACCAATGTTTCTATTAGCTGGCTATACCTGGCTTTTGGGCCATAAAATAAAAGCAGGTAGAATTATTCTCTTGGCAAAATTGACAAAAGTAACAAAGACCCAAAATACAAGTTACAGTATGTTAGCAATGATGACAGAAATTCAGGCATAGTGTGGAATAAAGTTTTACACAGCTTGAAAAGTCTCCACAAAGAACTTCAGTAGGGATGTATCAGTACACTTACTCGTAACCATAAATTGTACGGTACAGCAGCTGAATAAATAAGATGATTGAGCTAAGAAAAACATACTAGGCTATTGTGTTTAATAAAGAGCATTTGCAAATGTTAAATTCAAAAATATAATTGACAGTGAGCGGTACTTGGAGGATCTGTTAGTTCAGTAAAATGGCAAGTAGTGGGGTTGGCAAACCTCGAGCTTTGCTTAATTCTTAAGTTTAGCAGCATTTTGGTTTTCAACTACAACAGAGAGTTGTTCATAAAACGTTGTCACTGCTCGACAAAAGTAGCCTACGCAGCTGCTAACACCTCCAACATGTTAACAAATCTCTACCAACATTACCCCAGTATCAATATTGCTAGAACAACAGAGAAAAACAGAAACAGACCACACAATTTAACACAATATACTGATCTACCCAGAGAATTTAAGCAAGAGTGATAGGTGTGTTTATAGCTGTAGATATGTGCCCATACTCTGTGGGTGAGAAAAGAGGATTTAAGCACCAGCTAAACATGCTGGATCCACCTTACAAATGTCCCTCTTATAACTATTTTAGCTAACAGGCAACCACACTCCTTTTGGAGCCACTATAGTTTTTGCCATTTATTTTTTTCAAATAATAACACTGCGGGGTGTGGTTCCAAAAGGAATCAGTACTTTGGCAGGAAGTTGGACACCAATGTGAATGGCCAAATCTCCACCTTTTATTAGTTGTAACATTTCTGTAATCATAATTAACACTGTTGTTGTTTGCTCCTTGGAGTTTAAGGCTGTCTTTTGTACTGCTGATGTAAAAAGGGCTTTATACATTTATTTGATTGATAAAATTGTTCAAAACCCCCTTAATGATGAGCAACATTTTGAGTTCTGTGACGTCGCCCGGTATGGCGCAGCCGGGGCCCCACCCTGGAGCCAGGCCCGGGGTTGGGGCTCGTACGAGAGCACCTTGTGGCCGGGCCTTTCCCCATGAGGCCCGGCCGGGCTCAGCCCGAAGGTGCGACATGGGGCTGCCTTCCCGTGGGCTCACCACCCACAGGAGGAACCATAAGGGGCCGGTGCAGAGAGGATCGGGCGGCAGTCGAACGCTGGGCCCTAGACAACCCGATCCCTGGACACAGAAACTAGCTCTAGGGACGTGGAATGTCACCTCGCTGGCGGGGAAGGAGCCTGAGATTGTGCGTGAGGTTGAGAGGTTCCGACTAGAGATAGTCGGGATCACCTCTACGCACGGCTTGGGCTCTGGAACCACACTCCATGAGAGAGGATGGACTCTTCACCACTCTGGAGTTGCCCATGGTGAGAGGCGGCAGACTGGTGTGGGTTTGCTTATAGCTCCCCAGCTCTGCCGCCATGTGTTGGAGTTTACCCCGGTGAACGAGAGGGCATTTCCCTGCGCCTATGGGTCGGGGATAGGTCTCTCACTGTTGTTGGTGCCTACGGGCCGAACGGCAGTGCAGAGTACCCGACCTTCTTGGAGTCTCTGGGAGGGGTGCTGGAAAGCGCCCTGACTAGGGACTCTATCGTTCTACTGGGGGACTTCAACACCCACGTGGGCAACGACAGTGACAGAGGGGCGTGATTGGGAGGAACGGCCCCCCTGATCTGAACCCGAGCGGTGTTCAGTTATTGGACTTCTGTGCTAGTCACAGTTTGTCCATAACGAACACCATGTTCAAGCATAAGGGTGTCCATCAGTGCACATGGCACCAGGACACCCTAGGCCGCAGGTCGATGATCGACTTTGGTGTCGTTTCATCTGAACTGCGGCCGTATGTCTTGGACACTCGGGTGAAGAAAGGGGCGGAGCTGTCAACTGATCACCACCTGGTGGTGAGTTGGATCCGATGGCGGGGGAGGAAGCTGGACAGACTCGGCAGGCCCAAGCGTACTTTAAGGGTCTGCTGGGAACGTCTGGCCGAGTCTCCTGTCAGAGAGATTTTTAACTCCCACCTCCGGCAGAGCTTCGACTGGATCCCGAGGGAGGCTGGAGATATTGAGTCCGAGTGGACCATGTTCTCCACCGCCATTGTCGAAGCGGCTGCTCGGAGCTGTGGCCGTAAGGTCTCCGGTGCCTGTCGAGGCGGCAATCCCCAAACCCGGTGGTGGACACCGGAAGTAAGGGATGCTGTCAAGCTGAAGAAGGAGTCCTATCAGGCCTGGTTGGCTTGTGGGACTCCTGAGGCAGCTGACGGGTACCGACAGGCCAAGCGGACTGCAGCCCGGGTGGTTGTGGAGGCAAAAACTCGGGCCTGGGAGGAGTTCGGTGAGGCCATGGAGAAGGTCTATCGGCTGGCCTCGAAGAGATTCTGGCAAATCATCTGGCGCCTCAGGAGAGGGAAACAGTGCCCTACCAACGCTGTTTACAGTAGAGGTGGGCAGCTGTTGACCTCAACTGGGGATGTCGTCGGGCGGTGGAAGGAGTACTTCGAGGATCTCCTCAATCCCGCCGTCACGTCTTCCATTGAGGAAGCAGAGGATGAGGGCTCAGAGGTGGACTCGTCCATCACCCGGGCTGAAGTCACAGAGGTGGTCAAGAAACTCCTCGGTGGCAAGGCACCGGGGGTGGATGAGATCCGCCCTGAGTACCTCAAGTCTCTGGATGTTGTGGGGCTGTCTTGGTTGACACGCCTGTGCAACATCGCGTGGCAGTCAGGGACAGTGCCTCTGGGATGGCAGACCGGGGTGGTGGTCCCTCTTTTTAAGAAGGGGGACCGGAGGGTGTGTTCCAACTATAGGGGGATCACACTTCTCAGCCTCCCTGGGAAAGTCTATGCCAGGGTTCTGGAGAGGAGAATACGGCCAATAGTAGAACCTCGGATTCAGGAGGAACAGTGTGGTTTTCGTCCAGGCCTTGGAACACTGGACCAGCTCTATACCCTCTACAGGGTGATGGAAGGTTCATGGGAGTTTTCCCAACCAATCCACGTGTGTTTTGTGGATTTGGAGAAGGCATTCGACTGTGTCCCTCGCGGCATCCTGTGGAGGGTGCTTCGGGAATATGGGGTCCTGGGTCCTTTGCTAAGGGCTGTCAGGTCCCTGTACGACCGAAGCAGGAGCTTGGTCCGCATTGCTGGCAGTAAGTCAGACTTGTTCCCTGTGCATGTTGGACTCCGGCAGGGCTTCCCTTTGTCACCGGTTCTGTTCGTAATTTTTATGGACAGAATTTCTAGGCGCAGCCAGGGGCCGGAGGGTGTCAGGTTTGGGGACCACACGATTTCGTCTCTGCTCTTTGCGGATGATGTTGTCGTGTTGGCCCCTTCAAGCCAGGACCTTCAGCATGCACTTGGACGGTTTGCAGCAGAGTGTGAAGCGGTGGGGATGAAAATCAGTACCTCCAAATCCGAGGCCATGGTCCTCAGTCGGAAAAGGGTGGCTTGCCCACTTCAGGTTGGTGGAGAGTGCCTGCCTCAAGTGGAGGAGTTTAAGTATCTAGGGGTCCTGTTCACGAGTGAGGGAAGGATGGAACGGGAGATTGACAGACGGATCGGTGCAGCTTCTGCAGTAATGCGGTCGATGTATCGGTCTGTCGTGGTGAAGAAAGAGCTGAGCCGCAAGGCGAAGCTCTCGATTTACCGGTCAATCTACGTTCCTACTCTCACCTATGGTCATGAGCTTTGGGTCATGACCGCAAGGACAAGATCCCGGATACAGGCGGCCGAAATGAGCTTTCTCCGCAGGGTGGCTGGGTGATCCCTTAGAGATGAGTAGCTCGGTCACCCGGGAGGAGCTCAGAGTAGAGCCGCTGCTCCTCCACATCGAGAGGGGTCAGCTGAGGTGGCTTGGGCATCTGTTTCGGATGCCTGCGGAACGCCTTCCTGGGAAGGTGTTCCGGTCCCGTCCCACCGGGAGGAGACCCCGGGGAAGACCTAGGACACGCTGGAGGGACTATGTCTCCCGGCTGGCCTGGGAACGCCTCGGTGTCCCCCCGGAAGAGCTGGAGGAAGTGTCTGGGGAGAGGGAAGTCTGGGCATCTCTGCTTAGACTGCTGCCCCCGCGACCCGGCCCCGGATAAGCGGAAGATGATGGATGGATGGAAAATCAAAAAGTATTCATGAATTACATTAGCCTACTGGTTGCATTAGGGTAGAGATAACATTTGAAAAAAAAATTATAAACCTATGACATACAATGTATACTATGTTTGTGATGACTAGGGAACTTAATGTTAACTAAAGTAACCATTGGGTCCGTGTGAACTTTATCCACTGTTGTTCCAGTTATATGTTAGGGACTCACAGGGTTCTGCAATGGGCTTCTATACTGATAGTTGCCAACAAACATCTCAGGCAAGCCAAACACTATGCTGAATTTTCCTTTGGCCATCTTAATGGACATAGTATGTTCTGGCAATCACAGCGAGAAGCCCCTGACTGCAGTGTGCGGAGTCAAATGCGTTTAACCCGACCCCTTGTTGCTTAAGCTATCCTGAAATACTTTAATAAACATAAAACCCACAGCTGCAAAATAAAGGTAACTTACAGAAATGAGGCGAACCAAGAACATGTAGGAGAGGCACTGCGAGGTAGTAACCACAACTAAATAATCATTTTGAAATACGTCAGAAGGGATCTCTCTCTCTGTCTCTCTCTCTCTCTCTCTGTCTCTCTCTCTGTCTCTCTCTCTCTCTCTCTGTCTCTCTCTCTCTCTCTCTGTCTCTCTCTCTCTCTCTCTGTCTCTCTCTCTCTCTCTGTCCCTGTCTCACTCTCTCTGTCCCTGTCTCACTCTCTCTGTCCCTGTCTCACTCTCTCTGTCCCTGTCTCACTCTCTCTGTCCCTGTCTCACTCTCTCTGTCCCTGTCTCACTCTCTCTGTCCCTGTCTCACTCTCTCTGTCCCTGTCTCACTCTCTCTGTCCCTGCCTCACTCTCTCTGTCCCTGCCTCACTCTCTCTGTCCCTGTCTCACTCTCTCTGTCCCTGCCTCACTCTCTCTGTCCCTGTCTCACTCTCTCTGTCCCTGTCTCACTCTCTCTGTCCCTGTCTCTACCGCTGGCAACAAAAGTGAGTAGGTGAAAATGTCGGAATTGGGCCCAATTAGCCATTTTCCCTCCCCGGTGTCATGTGACTCATTAGTATTACAAGGTCTCAGGTGTGAATGGAGAGCAGGTGTGTTAAATTTGGTGTTATTGCGTTCACACTCCCTCATACTGGTCACTGGAAGTTCAAAACTGGCACCTCATAGCAAAGAACTTTGAGGACCTGTAAAAAAAGAATTGTTGCTCTACACGAATATGGCCTAGGCTATAAAACCCTGACACTGAGCTGCTGCACGGTGGCCAAGAAAATACAGCGGTTTAACAGGACAGGTTCCACTCAGAACAGGCCTCGCCATGGTCGACCAAAGAAGTTGAGTGCACGTGCTCTGTGTCATATCCAGAGGTTGTCTTTGGGAAATAGACATGAGTGCTGCCAGCATTGCTGCAGAGGTTGAAGAGTTGGGGTGTCAGCCTGTCAGTGCTCAGACCACACGCCGCACACTGCATCAAATTGGTCTGTCAGGTTGTCGTCCCAGAAGGAAGCCTCTTCTAAAGATGATGCACAAGATAGTCCGCAAATAGTTTGCTGAAGACAAGCAGACTAAGGACATGGATTACTGGAACCATGTCCTGTAGTCTGATGAGAGCCAAGATAAACTTATTTGGCTCAGATGGTGTCAAGCGTGTGTGGCGGCAACCAGGTGAAGAGTACAAAGACAAGTGTGTCTTGCCTACAGTCAAGCATGGTGATGGGAGTGTCATGGTCTGGGGCTGCATGAGTGCTGCCAGCACTGAGGAGCTACAGTTCATTGAGGGAACCATGAAAGCCAACATGTACTGTGACATACAGACGCCTAGCATGATCCCCTCCCTTCGGAGACTGGGCCGCAGGGCAGTATTCCAACATGATAATGACCCCAAACACACCTCCAAGACAACCACTGCCTTGCTAAAGAAGCTGATGGTAAAAAGGTGATGGACCGGCCAAGCATGTCCCCGGACCTAAACCCTATTGAGCATCTGTGTGGCATCCTCAAACAGAAGGTGGAGGAGTGCAAGGTCTCTAACATCCACCAGCTTCGTGAGGACTCCAGTGGCAACCTAAGAAGCCCTGGAGAACTCCATGCCCAAAAGGCTTAAGGCAGTGCTGGAAAATAATGGTGGCCACACAAAATATTGACACTTTGGGCCCAATCTGGACATTTTCACTTAGGGGGGTTCTCACTTTTGTTGCCAGCGGTTTAGACATTAATGGCTGTGTGTTGTGAGATACTGTGTGTACACATACATACACGCACACAATATAGAAAGTCTACACGCCCCTGTTAAAATGCAAAAAAAAATTGCCAGAAAAAAATCAAATAATAATTGCCTGGTTGCATAAGTGTGCACACCCTTAAACTAATTCTTTGTTGAAGCAACTTTTGATTTTATTACAGTCTTTTTGGGTAGGAGTCTATAAGCAGGGCACATCTTGACGTGACAACAACTCTTCTTTGCAAAAGCGCTCCAAATCTGTCAGATTGCGAGGACATCTCCATGTGCACAGCCCTCTTCAGATCACCCCACAGATATTCAATTGGATTCAGGTCTGGGCTCTGGCTGGGCCATTCGAAAACATTTATCTTCTTCTGGTGAAGCCATGCTTTTGTGGATTTGAATGTGTGCTTTGGGTCGTTGTTGTGCTGAAAGGTAAACTTCCTCTTCATCTTCAGCTTTCTAACGGACGCCTGAAGGTTTTGTGCCAAAATTGCCTGGTATTTGGAACTGTTCATAATTCCCTCCACCCTGACTAAGGCCCCGGTCCCAGTTGAAGAAAAACAGCCCCAAAGCATGATACTGCCACCACCATGCTTCACTGTGAGTATGGTGTTCTTTGGGGGATGTGGAGTGTTGTTTTGCACCAAACATACCTTTTGAAATGATAGCCAAAAAGTTAAACCTTGGTTTCTTCAGATCATAAGACATTTTCCCACATGCTTTTGGGGGACTTGATGTTTATTTTGCAAACTTCAGCCGGGGTTGGATGTTTTTCTTTGCCATCCTACCCCATATCCCATTCATATGACGAATACAGGAGATTGTTGTCACATGTAGCACACAGTTAGTACTTGCCAGAAACTCATGCAGTTCCTTTAATGTTGCTCTAGGCCTCTTGGAAGCCTCCCTGACCAGTTTTCTTCTCGCCTTTTCATAAATTTTGGAGGGACGTCCAGTTCTTGGTAAGGTCTGTTGTGCCATATTTTCTCCACTTGATAATTACTGTCTTCACTGTGTTCCATGGTATATCTAATGCTTTGGAAATTATTTTGTACCCTTCTCCTGACTGATATCTTTTAACAATGAGATCCCTCTGATGCTTTGGAAGCTCTCTGCGGACAATGGCTTTTGCTCTGAGAAGCAACTAAGAAAATGTCAGGAAAATCCTACTATAACAGCTGAACTTTATTTGTGATTAATTAGAGTCACTTTAAATGATGGCAGGTGTGTAATGACTTCTATTTAACATGAGTTTGAATGTGTTTGGTTAATTCTGAACACAGGCACATCCCTAGTTATAAGAGGGTGTTCACACATTTTGCACATCGACGATGCTTTCTGAAATGCTTAAAAAGCGCATTTCAGACAGCAAGAAGGGATACCGCAGAGCACCCAGCCTCTTGCAGATCTACTCAAGCGGGGTGCTCAACCGCTGAACCTGCTCCTCTGATGACCGGCGTGCAGCCCATTGAAAACAGCGCTGGTTAGACAGTCGTTGGTAACCAGTGGTTACGATCAACTGGCTTCTATTCGTCTGCCCGCGTCCTCTGCAGCCTCTGATGCTGACGTTAGAGACGTAACATTCACATCTAATTCCCTAATGGCCTGTGGGCAGCCCATTTAAAACCATGCCAGGTTGACAGTTGTTGGTAACCCATTGGTTTAAGCCCACATTTTTCTGCCTGTCTGCCCGCTGCCTCTGCATTCTCTGGTGCTGACATTATAATGATAATATTGGCGCCTAACTCCCTAGTGGCTGGCGTTCAGCCTGTATATTCCTATCACTTTCAGGGAAAGGCCCCCATGGGCTGTGCTGCTGTCTCACGCTGCCGCAGGCAGGAAAACAGGCTTTTCTTAGCACAAGAACCACAGGTGAATGCGCTCCTGCTCTCACTTCACTAATGCGAGGGAGAGGAGTAGCACTATGTCACGCTGGCTGGATTAGAAAATGAGAGTGGGCTATGCACTACAATTTTACCATCCACCTCTCCTCCGTTAGCCGGACTTGACCTGATTTGTCTTTGGTTATGCTGGGGCTCAACGCCCTGCCAGCAAGAATGCTTTGTTCCCTAAAAAATAGTTTGGGTAAGATGCTTCCCAATAATGTACTTAAGTAATTACTTTGGGAATGTAGCTCTCTTGCCTTCATCTGCAAATGCGATCGAAGTGATCGCTAAATTACAAAGAATTTAACTACAGTAGTTACTAAAGGCTTTTGAATTTGATTGACAGCTGTGTGTTTTAAAGTTAATTGTTGTATAGAAAAAGGGGAGTCATGGACACCTTGACTCAAGTCCAATTCCTGACCTCAAGTACTAGAACATTGCTGCCTGTATATCTCCCATAATTTCTATTAATCCTAGAAATCCCTCTGCCCTAAAGACTGTTTGCTCATTCTTAGTCACCTCACCTCTCTGTTCCCTTCACTCTTCTACACTGTCTGGCTCACTGAATAAATCAACTCACCTATACTAACATATAAGGTAATGAGATGCAATGTATCTGACATGAAGGGTGATGTATGGTTTTAGAATTGTTTTGGAGCAATTTGTGGTAGAGGCAGGTACAGCACCATGAGGGGACAAAAGCCCCTTCAGAATATTGGACCCCCCCCCCCAGTTTTGTGTCCCCATATATACAGCAAATGTTATATTAATGAGATATGCCCCTCCCCATTGATAAAAAATGCCTCCTCAGTCATTTCATCCTGGAGCCAGGCCTGTGCAGAGGAATTAATACATAGGCTAAGGTCAGTGTTTCCCTCTTATTGTAATAACAGCAGCGGCCCGCCATTGCTAAATTATGATGCACCGACACAGAGAAACAGAATATTTTTATGAAATAAAGTTGGTTTTTCCAAGCTAAGCGCAGCTTACCACTGCGCAATTTACTCTCGCCCCAGCATCAGAACAGAGCAATAACGTCCTGCACCCAATGTTAGGAGTATCAAGCCCTGGAGTGAGGTCAAAGAAACGTACCTGGCAGTGTCCGTGCACATGCAAGATTGTATTGAACTGTCAGTAA